>NC_088328.1:4525000-4742500 GCF_036884655.1 Musa acuminata AAA Group
ATAAAATATTATCTTAATTCTATTAATAATAAAGATTAGATCTCAAAACGATTTATGAAATTATGAAATAATTTAATAAGTATTTTTATAATTATTTTTTAAATAACATATATAATTATTATATTTTATAATTATTATTTTTGCATATAAATTTATAATCATTATTAATAAAATATTAGTGAGTCATACTCATTGGTACCATTAATTTATGGTCTCTTAGGGTGAGCTTTATATTCATACCAAAAATACCTAGTTTGTGTAATAAAAAATCATGATCACGATCTCCTTAATATTTTTATATTATATTATCATAATCATATATTATAGAATTTATAATAATATATTATCATGATTTATTAATAATAAAAAATATGCTTTTCTAAATTATGAAATAATATAGATATCATTGAGATAAGATTATCACGATCTCATCGATATTTTGAGAATATATTATTATAATTTTAAATTTTAAAATATTATCTTGATTATATCATTGATAAAGATTAGATCTCAAAAATATTTCCAAAATTATGAAGTAATTTAATAAATATTTTTTTATATATCAATGATAAAGATTAGATTTCAAAAAGGTTTATGAAATTATGAAATAATTTAATAAATATTATTTTATAATTATTTTATAAATAAAAAATATAATTATAATTTTTTATAATATTTATTTATGTATATAAATTTATAATAATTATTATTAAAAATTCAGTGAGTCATGCTAATGCTGTTAATTTATGACGTCTTGAGATTTATATCCATACCAGAAATCTCTTTAGAATGAATTAGTATAACAAAAAATCGTGATCACGATCAAGTGATTATAAATAATGATAAACCATGATATGATTTATCATGATCTCCTTAATATTTTATATTATGTTATCATAATTTTAAATTATAAAATTTATAATAATATATTACCATTATTCTATCAATAATAAAAAATATGTTTTTCTAAATAATGAAATATTATATATATATCATTGAGATAAGATTATCACGATCTCATTGATATTTTGAGAATATATTATTATAATTTTAAAATATAAAATATTATCTTGATTATATCAATGATAAAGATTAGATCTCAAAAAGGTTTCTGAAATTATGAAATAATTTAATAAATATTTTTTTATATTTATTTTTTAAATAAAATATATAATTATTATATTTTTATATTTTGTATTTGTGCATATAAATTTATAATCATTATCAATAAAAGTTTAGTGAGTTATATTCATCAGTACCGTTAATTCATAACGATGAGCTTCATATCAATACCATGATATGATTTATCACGATCTCATTAATAATTTAATATTATATTTTTATAATATTAAATTATAAAATTTATAATAATATAGTATAATGATTCTATCAATAATGAAGAACATGTTTTTCTAAATTATGAAATAATATAGATATCATTGATATAAGATTATCACGATCTTAGAGATATTTGGAGAATATATTATTATAATTTTAAAATATAAAATATTACCTTGATTTTATCAATAATAAAGATTAGATCTCAAAATGATTTCCGAAATTATGGAATAATTTAATAAATTTTTATAATTTTTAAATAAAATGTATAATTATTATATTATTATAATTTTTATTTATGCATATAAATTTATAATCGTTATCAATAAAAATTTAGTGAGTCATACTTTTGATACCTTTAATTCATGACATCATAGGGTGAGCTTTATATCCATACGAAAAATCTCTCTAGAATGAGTTATTGTAAAAAAAAGAATCGAGATCATGATTAAAGGATTCAAAAACATTTTCAACCATGATATGATTTATCATGATCTACTTAATATTTTAATATTATATTATAATAATCTTAAATTATAAAATTTATAATAATATTTCATAATGATTCTATAAATAATAAAGATCATGTTTTTCTAAATTATGAAATAATATAGATATCATTGATATAAGATTATCACGATCTCATCGATATTTTAAGAATATATTATTATAATTTAAATTATAAAATATTAACTTGATTATATCAATGATAAAGATTAGATCCCAAAATGATTTCCGAAATTATGAAATAATTTAATAAATATTTTTTTATAATTATTTTTGAAATAAAACATATAATTAATATTTATTTGTGCATATAAATTTATAATCATTATCAATAAAAAATTAGTGAGTCACGGTACCGTTAATTTATGATGAGTTAGTGTAGTAAAGAATCGAGATCACGATAAAGGGATTCTAAATTATTATAAACTATGATATGATTTATCACGATCTTTTGAATATTTTAATATTATATTATCATAATCTTAAATTATAAAATTTATAATAATATATTATTATGATTCTATCAATAATAAAGAACATGTTTTTCTAAATTATGAAATAATATCGATATCATTGAGATAAGATTATCACGATCTCAAAGATATTTGGAGAATATATTATTATAATTTTAAATTATAAAATTTTATCTTGATTTTATCAATAATAAAGATTATATCTAAAAATAATTTCTGAAATTATGAAATAATTTAATAAATATTATTATAATTATTTTTTAAATAAAATATATAATTATTATATTTTTATAATTTTTATTTGTGTATATAAATTTATAATCATTATCAATAAAAATTTATAGTCATACCGAAAATCTCTTTAGTTACAAAGAACCAATATCACAATCGATTGATTCTAAATCATGATAAACATAATGTAATTTATCGTGGTCTCATTAATTATTTAATATTATCTTATCATGATCATAAATTATAGAATTTATAATAATATATTATCATGATTCTATCAATAATAAAGATCTTGATTTTCAAAATTATGAAATAATATAGATATCTTTAAGATAAGATTATCAAGATCTTATCAATATTTTGAGAATATTTTATTAAATTTAAATTATAAATTATTGTCATGACTCTATCAATAATAAAGATTATGATCTCAATATGATTTCATAAATTATGAAATAATTAAAAAATATTTTATACCTATTATTAATTTAAAAAAAATATATAATTATTATATTTTATGATTTTTATTTATTCATATAAATTTATAAGTATTATCAATAAATTTATAATTATTTATAATTTATGACGTAAAATCTCTCTAGAATAACTTAGTATAACAAAGAATAGAATTTAAATATTTATACATATGTAGATCTCAAGTTTACCCAACATATGTAGATCTCAAGTTTCAGCCTTTATGCCTAAGGGGAACTTCTTAACAATCAAATTGCCCTATCAAAATCAAAATCAAATGAAGGGTGATCAAATCTACAAATAAGTTCCTAAAATACTATATACTTTATTATCCTATAATGTTTCGAAAATTACAAGCACGCGTACGTCCGATCGGAACCGTAGCTCACGCGCATGAAAAGGAATATCACAGTATGCGATTTCTTAGGGGAAACAAGTCATGAATAAAAAAAGCTCGTATTCCTCAATTTCATTAAAATACCATCAAATTCGAGCATTGAATTTGTACATAAATTTATTCATCCTACAAGCCCTCTACTTCATTAAAATACCAATAAATTCAAGCATCGAATTTGTACATGTATTTATTCATCTGAGTAGTGACTAGACTTTTGGTTCATTCTCTTTCGATAGTGTAAGAGGCGTCAACAGGAACATCTTGCAGGCATGGTGGTGCACATCGGCTCTCAATTACTCGCTCATTGGGCAATCATCGAACGTTAAAATCGATCCCCAATCAGAACCGTAGCTCACGCGCATGAAAAGGAATATCACAGTATGCGATTTCGTAGGGGAAACAAGTCATGAATAAAAAAAGCTCGTATTCCTCAATTTCATTAAAATACCATCAAATTCAAGCATCGAATTTGTACATGAATTTATTCATCCTACGAGCCCTCTATTTCATTAAAATACCAATAAATTCAAGCATCGAATTTGTACATGTATTTATTCATTCGAGTAGTGACTAGACTTTCAGTTCATCCTCTTTCGATAGTGTAAGAGGCATCAACAGGAACATCTTGCAAGCATGGTGGTGCACGTCGGCTCTCAGTTCGTTCACGAACCTCTTCTCCAATGTCACATGCTGAAGCAACCAATAATGTACTGTTGAATCTCAGATTTTGATGATGAAACTAATTGATTGTGTTTAGATGTTTAACTGCATTTTGAGTGATGCAGGACTACTTGATCAGGATTAGATAGTTGACGCAGGAGGAATTGACGTTGCGCCGGAGGAGATCACGTTAGGATATTGGACGGCAGAAGGCTTCGGATGTCTGGCATCGGGCCAAGGAGAGCGGAATTGCGCCAAGGATATCGGGGTTGCGGAGGTTAACCGTCGATTGGGCAACAAGCCGCAAGAGAGGTCGATGCGCTGAAGAATCGGACGAAGCGCCAACCAATGACGTGCCGGGCAATAGAATGTCAATTCACGTTGCAATAATTGTCTAGATCGGAGTAGAGTTTTGGCTTATGTGTGCAGGATTAACTACGATAATGATGAAGACATAAAGCGAAACAAAGTGTCGGAGTCAAGCGCGAAGGATTCGTTGGGACTTCAAGAGTTCGATGGAAGTCCGAAGGTTCGTCGGGAATGCTGCCGGAACTAGCCGAGAATGAGTAGGGAGCTTGCCGAAGGGTTTTTCGGAAGCTCGTCGGAAGGTTCGTGGGAAGTTCGCGGAGCTCGCTGAGAAAGATCAGAGCTTGCCGAAGAAGCTCATTGGAACTCACCAAGATCAAATCGTGAAGTCTAGGAGCTTGTCGGGAGTCCGCAGAATGGTTTCCAAGAGTTCGCCGGAAGAAGTCTTGACTTGCGGACTTTGTAATAGCTTAGGAAATGTCTTTAAATTTGTAGTTAGCATGTTAATTAGGGTTAGGATTAGGTGTTAATCCTATAACCCAAGTAGAGACCAATTGGGCCCGAGTTCGGACTGGTTTGGGCTAAGTTTGAAGCCTAACCAGTGAGCTGAAATAGTGTAGGCGGTGGCACCACCCATAACCCGAGGATCGGGCAGTGGTACCGTTGGACTGGGTGGTAGAATCGCCTAGCACCCGAGAGGTCGGGCGGTGGCATAGCCACCGACAGGCGATGGCACCGCCAGCCTCGGGAACCTAAGAGAATTCAAAATTTGGAGCCCAAATTTGAATCCTCTTGGGGCCTATAAATACCCCTCAATTCTCAGTAGAGAACACAACCTTTGAGAAGAAAGAGATTGAGATAAAAGTCTTAGCAAAGCCTTTAGCAAGTTTTTGTTTTCAATAGCTTGAGTGTTCACCTCCCTCTCTCTCTTTGAAAATTTGTAAGAGTGTGAACCACTTGTAAAAGTTTGTAAGAGGGGTATTTGTCCTTCCCCTTCAAAGTGATTTGTTAGTGGAAGTTGGGAGCCTCATTGAAGAAGGCTTTGTAAGTGGATGTAGGTCATTTTGACCGAACCACTTTAAATTGGTGTGTTCCTTGAATGTGTGAGTTCTTGCTTTTCTGAAACCATTATTTACATAGCGGCAAGCTTTCGATTTTCGTCTTGTCACTTTACTCGAGCTACTTTCTCCAAGTCATTGACGAATTGAAATCTCTACGCATTTACGAAATCATTTTTAAATTTACGAGTTTTAATCCGCTGCACTAATTCACCCCCTCTTAGTGCTGTTCCGATCCTAACAATTGGTATCAGAGCCCGGTATTTCTCATTTCGGATTTACATTCGAGAGAAATGGCTCTTCATGGCTTTCAAGAGGGCTTATCGGTTGTTCGTCCACTATTGTTTAACGGATTGAACTATACTTATTGGAAAACTCGAATGAGAGTTTTTTTTATTTCTATGAATTTGGATTTATGGAATATTGTTGAAAACGGTTTTCAACTTCCCTCTAAACGGATGAACGAATGGTCGGATTTGGAGAAGAAGTATTTTTCTTTAAACGCAAAGGCTATGAATGCCTTATTTAGCGCTTTGGACAAAAATAAGTTCAATCAGATTTCTATGTGCGAAATGGTTTTTGATATTTGGCGAACACTTGAAATCATGCACGAGGGAACTAGTAGAGTCAAAGACCCGAAAGTTAACATTTTATTGCATGTTTTTGAGCTTTTTCGAATGCAACCAAGCGAGAATATAGGCAACATGTACACCCGTTTCATGGATGTTGTTAATAATCTACGAGTTCTTGGTAAATCTTTTTCGAATTTTGATCTTGTAAGCAAGATCTTAAGATCCCTTCCAAAAAGTTGGGATTCTAAAATAACTACAATACAAAAGATAAAAAATTTAAATAATTTTTCATTAGAAAAATTAATCGGGTCATTAATAACCTATGAAATAACACTTTTGGAACATTTTGAACCCGATGAACACTTGAACCACCTTCCAAAGAAAAGGAAGGATTTGGAACTCTCGACAAATGAATACCACGATTCATAACAAAGAATCAATATCATTACTAAGGGATTCTAAATCATGATAAACCATGATATTTTTTATCACGATCTCCTTGGTATTTTAATATTTTATTATTATAATCTTGAATTATAAAATTTATAATAATATATTATCATGATTCTATCAATAATAAAGAACATGTTTTTCTAAATTATGAAATAATATATATATCATTGAGATAAGATTATCATGATCTCATAGATATTTTGAGAACATGTTATTATAATTTTAAATTATAAAATATTATCTTAATTCTATTAATAATAAAGATTAGATCTCAAAATGATTTATGAAATTATGAAATAATTTAATAAATAATTTTATAATTATTTTTTAAATAACATATATAATTATTATATTTTATAATTATTATTTTTACATATAAATTTATAATCATTATTAATAAAAATTTAGTGAGTCATACTCATTGATACCGTTAATTTATGGCCTCTTAGGGTGAGCTTTATATTCATACCAAAAATCTCTCTAGATTGAGTTTGTGTAACAAAAAATCATGATCACGATTAAGGGATTATCACGATCTCCTTAATATTTTAATATTATATTATCATAATCATATATTATAGAATTTATAATAATATATTATCATGATTCTATTAATAATAAAGAACATGCTTTTCTAAATTATGAAATAATATAGATATCATTGAGATAAGATTATCACGATCTCATCGATATTTTAAGAATATATTATTTAATTTTAAATTATAAAATATTATCTTGATTATATCATTGATAAAGATTAGATCTCAAAAAGATTTCCAAAATTATGAAATAATTTAATAAATATTTTTTATATAATTATTTTTTAAATAAAAATATAATTATATTTTTTTTATAATATTTATTTATGAATATAAATCTATAATAATTATTATTAAAAATTCAGTGAGTCATGCTCATCAATGCCGTTAATTTATGACGTCTTGAGATTTATATCCATACCAAAATTCTCTTTAGAATGAATTAGTATAACAAAAAATCGTGATCACGATCAAGTGATTATAAATCATCATAAACCATGATATGATTTATCTGTTGAATCTCGGATTTTGATGATAAAACTAATTGATTACGTTTAGATGTTTAATTGCATTTTGAGTGATGCAGGTCTACTCGATCAGGATTAGACAATTAACGCAGGAGGAATTGACGTTGCGCCGGACGAGATCACGATAGGATATTGGATGGCAGAAGGCTTCGAATATCGGGCATTGGGCCAAGAGCGAAATTGCGCCAAGGATATCGGGGTTGCGGAGGTCAACCGCCGATTGGGCAACAAGCTGAAAGAGAGGACGATGCGCCGAAGAATCGGACGAAGCGCCAACCAATGACGTGCCGGGCAACAGAATGTCAATTCACATTGTAATAATTGTCTAGATCGGAGTAGAGTTTTGGCTTGTGTGTGCAGGATTAACTACGGTAACGATGAAGACATAAAGCGAAACAAAGTGTTGGAGTCAAGCGCGAAGGATTTGTTGTGAGTTCGAGAGTTCGACGGAAGTCCGAAGGTTCGTCGGGAATGCTGCCGGAACTAGCCGAGAATGAGTAGGGAGCTTGCCGAAGGGTTTTTCGGAAGCTCGCCGGAAGGTTCGTTGGAAGTTCACGGAGCCCGCCGAGAAAGATCGGAGCTTGCCGAAGAAGCTCGTTGGAACTCGCCAAGATCAAATCGTGAAGTCTAGGAGCTTGCCGAAAGTCCGTAGAATGGTTTCCGAGAGTTCGTCGGAAGACCGTCGGAAGTTCGCCGGAAGCTCGAAGGAAAAAGTCTTGACTTGCGGACTTTGTAATAGCTTAGAATATATCTTTAAATTCATAGTTAGCACATTAATTAGGGTTAGGATTAAGTATTAATCCTATAACCCAAGTAGGGGCCAATTGGGCCCGAGTTCGGACTGGTTTGGGCCAAGTTTGAAGCCCAACCAATGAGCTGAAATAGTGTAGGCAGTGGCACCGCCCAGAACCCGAGAACTGAGCGGTGGCACCGCTGGACTAAGTGGTGGCACCGCCCAGCACCCGAGAGGTCGGGCGATGGCACCGCCACCGACAGGCGGTGGCACCGCCAGCCTCGGGAACCCAAGAGAATTCAAAATTTGGAGCCCAAATTTGAATCCTCTTGGGTCCTATAAATACCCCTCAATTCTCAGCTGAGATTACAACCTTTAAGAAAGCAATAGATTGAGATAAAAGTCTTAGAGAAGTCTTTAGCAAGTCTTGTTCTCAATTGCTTGAGTGTTCACCTCTTTCTTTCTCTTAAAAAATTTGCAAGAGTGTGAACCATTTATAAAAGGTTGTAAGAGGGGTATTTGTCCTTCCCCTTCAAAGAGATTTTTTAGTGGAAGTTGGGAGCCTCATTGAAGAAGGCTTCGCAAGTGGATGTAGGTCATTTGACCGAACCACTTTAAATTGGCGTGTTCTCTGGTTTGCATTTACTTATTGCTATTTACCTTACTGCAAACCTTCATATATGCTTTACTTTCTCATTACTTTTGCTGCACACCTTTACGAATATGCTTTCAAGTTAAGCACTTCCAAGTTCGATTTTCATCGTATGAAAGATTTTACAAAACCGACGTTTTAATCCGCTGCACTAATTCACCCGATCCTAACAATTGGTATCAGAGCCCGGTATTTCTCATTTCATATTTACATCCTAACAATTGATATCTAGAGGAAGAGGTTTATATGAAACAAACTAAAGGTTTCTCCTCTAGTGTTGGTGAACACTTGGATTGCAAACTTAGGAAGTCTATATACGACTTAAAACAAGCCTCCCGCCAATGGTATTTTAAATTTCATGAAGTGATTTCTTCATTCGGATTTGTTGAAAATCTCATGGATCAATGCATATACCAAAAGGTTAGTGGGAGTAAAATATGTTTCCTTGTTTTATACATAGATGATATTTTGCTTGCAACCAATGATAAGGATTTGCTGCATGAGGTGAAACAATTTCTTTCTAAAAATTTTGACATGAAGGATATGGGTGAAGCATCTTATGTCATTGGCATTAAGATCTATAGAGATAGACCTCGAGGCATTTTAGGTCTATCACAAGAAACCTATATTGATAAACTTTTAGAAAGATTTCGGATGAAGGATTGTTCACCAAGTGTTGCTCCCATTGTGAAAAGTGATAGGTTCAATTTGAACCAATGCCCAAAGAAAAATTTTGAAATGGAATCAATAAAAAACATCCCATATGCTTCTATCGTAGGAAGCCTTATGTATGCTCAGGTCTGTACTAGACCTGATATTGCATTTATTGTGGGGAATCTCGGATTTTGATGATGAAATCAATTGATGGGTTAATTGATCTAATCCATATTATTGAGTTAAGTGTGCAGGATTAACTACGATAACCAGAAAACACAAAGCAAGAATACCGGAGTCAAGATTGATGGACGTTTAAGAGTCCGAAGAATCGTCGGAGATGCTGCCGGAACCAACCGAGAAGAAATCGGAAACCTATCGGAATTTTCGGAAGTTCACCGAAGAGATCATCGGAGGTTCACGGAGATCACCGAGAAGGCTTGGCTACTCATTAAAGTCATCACAAGATCGGGAGCTTGATGGGAGTCCGTCGGAAGAAGTTCGTCGGAAAGCTCGCCGAAACAAGACTCGACGTTCGCGGTTGAAAGCTTGCTTAGGATGTGTTTTTGTTATGTAGTTCACTTGTAATTAGGATTAGGATTAAGAGATAATCCTATATCCTGGTTAGGGGCCAATTGGGCCCAAAGTCAGATATGGTTTGGGCTAAAATTAAGCCAAACCAGTGAAATCGGAGAGCCAGGCGGTGGCACTGCCTGGTTGGGCGGTAGCACCGCCCAGCACCCGAGAGCTGGGCGGTGACACCTCCCGGGCTGGGCGGTTGCACCTCCCAGCACCCGAACGCTGGGCGGTGACACCGCTTGGCTGGGCGATGGCACCGCCAGCATCGGGAACCCAAAGAGAATTCAAATTTTGGAGCCCAAAATTTGAATTCTCTTGAGGCCTATAAATACCCCTCAAATCTCAGTTGAGATTACAACTTTTGAAAAGCATTTGATTGAGAGAAAAGTCTTAGAAAGTCTTAGCAAGTCTTGTTTTCAATTTGCTAGAGAGTTCTCCTCATTCTTTCTTATTGAAAATTTGTAAGAGGTTGAACTGCTTGTAAAAGGTTGTAAGAGGGGTATTTACCCTTCCATTTCAAGAGATTTGCTAGTGGAAGGTGGGAGCCTCATCGAAGAGGGGCCTCGCAAGTGGATGTAGGTCATTTGACCGAACCACTCTAAAATCGGCGTAATCTCTGGTTTGCATTTCATTATTCCTATTTACATTACTGCAAACCTTCTTACATGCTTTAGTTCCTTATTACCTTTGCTGCGCAACTTCAAGAATACGCTTTCAAGTTAAGCCTTTCAAGTTCCGTTCTTATCGTACGAAAGACTTTTTCTAAAATCGAAGTTTTAATCCGCTGCACTAATTCACCCCCCCCTCTTAGTGCCGCTCCAATCCTAACATTATTATGGGGATGCTAGGTCGATATTAGAGTAATCCAAGTATGGACCACTGGAGAGCTGCAAAGAAAGTGATGAGGTATCTACAAGGAACCAAAGATTACATGCTTATGTATAGACATACAGACAATCTGGATGTGATTGGTTACTCAGATTCAGACTTCGCTGGTTGTGTTGATTCTCGTAAATCAACATCATGATATATTTTTATGATGGCCGGTGGAGCTATTTCTTGGAGAAGCGCTAAGCAGACCTTGACTGCTACTTCTACCATGGAAGCTGAGTTTGTCTCCTGCTTTGAGGCTACTTCACATGGTGTATGGCTTAAGAGTTTCATTTCTGGGCTTAGAATTATGGATTCTATTTCTAGGCCATTAAGAATTTTCTGTGACAATTCAGCTGCTGTCTTTATGGCTAAAAACAATAAAAGTAGAAGTCGAAGTAAACACATCGATATTAAGTATTTAGCCATAAGAGAACGTGTAAAAGAAAAAAAAGTGGTCATTGAGCACATTAGCACTGAATTGATGATTGCTAATCCTTTGACTAAAGGCATGCCACCTCTAAAATTCAAGGATCATGTAAAGAAAATGGGACTTAGTTCCACTTTGTAATGATATTGAAACTCTTATATATTGTGAAATTTTCTCATTTATGTGCACATTATTTTGAGAAAAATATATTGTTGTTGGACCAAGAATAAACATAAGGTTTATTCATAAAGTAATATTACCACATTAAGATTAAGAAACTAAATACATCGTGATACATGGATGATAATACTCGCTCTCAGAGGACTTATCGCTATGATTCATGTATTTATTTCTTAAGAAAGTTGTTCGAGAAAGATTAATTCAAATTATTAAGATAAACGTATGGACCAAGTGGGAGAATGTAACGGTTATTATTAAATATCTTATTTAATAATAACGTAACCGTTCTTATTAAGATTCATAATTCATTATCATGAATTTCTTCGTTTATTATGGTTTAAATGATTTCAGTTTCTTATTCTTTATGCATGAAACCGTTATTATTAAATTAAATATTTAATATTATTAAGTTCTTCATTATGGTCCAAACGTTACAAATTTGAATTAATTCTTGAACGTTATGAGTTGGTGATGATAAATGTTCTTGATGGGAGAACATCTATATATACATGAGGATTTTGGTCCCTTGGCTCAATCATCTCTTTGAAGCGAAAGGCTTTCCTACACCATCTAAAGCGAGAGTTCTGAGCCGAGAAGAACCAAAGTTCAAGAAGAAACCTCTGCAGAAATTCTTGGCGACAATGGCTGGAGGTACGCTATTTTGTTTCCGCATTAGTTTTATTGTGTTTCTATTACAATGATTTAGAAACACAAGTTGGTTTCAGTGATTTCTTACAGTTATATCTCCCTTAATTCATTTTGTTCTCCTAGATTTATTTACCAAAGAGGAGAATCTTCCGAAAATGAAATGATACAAATGAATCACTTATCGATATATCTTTTTGAAATATCTTTTTAATGTGATGTTGATAATTTGAGATGCCTGTTGGAATTCATGACATGAGATAATTGAATCCTTGATTTACTCTAGCTTGAAAATAGATGTTTAAAATCTTGTTGATGAGTTGTTTTATAAGATTTTGCCTTTACGTCTTGAACTTTAATGCTTATCTTGATTTGACATATAATGACTAAGGCATGCTTATGAAAAAGAATCACTTAAAAAATATTTTTCCCATATGATTGAGATTAATGATTTCATGATATTTTGAGAATCTCGAAATTGATTTTGATGACTTGATTATGAATTTCAAGTTAAGGATTTGATTTGAATGAGTTTTATCTAAATCATAATCTTGATCTTGCAAAATTGGAATCACAAATAATATCTTTTGGTATTCATGAATTGATACTCACAATATGAAAGTATTGGTATTCATGACTTGAATTTGATTGAAACATTGCATGCTTAAATTAATCATTCTCCTATGTTTCAAAAATTCTTTAAATGCCTTATGTGATGATTGTACATCAATTTGCTTTATTATGAATTATATGAATCTTGATCGTGAACTTGTTAAGAAAATTTTAATGAACCATGAATCATATCTTTGGTATTCATGAATTGATCCTTATTGATATATTTCATGAATTCTTTGCATATTTGGCTTGTTGAATGGTTGAAATTTTTAGCCATTGAGTCCTCCCTTTCTTTTTGACTTTGATAAAGGGGGAGAAGGCTTTGCTAGCTTGTGCATTGAAAATGAAAGTAAACTTCCTAGCATGCTAAGGAAGTAAAACTTGCAAGCTTGCACTTCTCAAAAAGAGAAGAAAGATCTTGCCTATCGAAAGAAGCAAAAAGTGCAAAACTTAGAAATCTTGCAACAAAATTGCTCTTGCCATGCTTTGTATCAACAATAGGTTGATATCCTTAAAAGCATCGCATTAAATTTTTTAGTGTATTGCAATGTATCACATGTATCGCAAATTGAAATTTTTGAGACTATTATCATATCATGTTTAACAATTGATATCTTTCATTGATATGATAAATTATCAATCTCATGATGTATCGCATAATGATATCATGATTTGCGATTGTATCATATGATCCTTGGTGAATTTTCACATTGATATCCTTCATGAAATGATTTCTTTGCATTATTGTCTTGTATGCATCATGTGATGACTGAAATATTGATTGATGCAAAATTGATGTAAAAGTTTAAATCATTGGTTCCTCTCCATCTTTTTGACATTGACATAGGGGGAGAAAGTTATTACTAGCTTGCACACTTGAATGAAGAATTTGCTACCTCGATCATTGTAATGAAGAAATTTGCTATATCAAACATCATAAATATTGTTACTTGCAAAGAAAAGCAAAGTGCAATCTTGCACAAGAAGCAAGTGTTGAATTGCCATGATTGAATTTAAGAATCTTACTATGCTTTTGTGCTTATATGTTGTGATGAAAATCTAGCTTCACGTTACAAAAACTTGAATATCTTTTAAAATAGCTAGAGCTACTTCTCCTTTTTGTTGATGACATAGGGGGAGAAGTATATTGATGACTTCATGCATTGAATTGAATATTTTATATATATTTGCATGATGGTTTAAATATTTCTCATAACATATGATGGATGTTACTTGGATTTGGGATAATCCAAGTGTTCTATCAGTGGCATATTGATAGTGGGAGTTTGGTTAAACTCCGGGGAGTTAAGATTAACTCCGTTAGTCATCAATTAGTTGTCATCATCAAAAAGGGGGAGATTGATGAATCACGGATTTTGATGATAAAACTAGTTAATTGCGTTTAGATGTTTAATTGCATTTTGAGTGATGCAGGTCTACTCGATCAGGATTAGACAGTTAACGCAGGAGGAATTGACGTTGCGTCGGACAATATCACAATAGGATATTGGATGGCAGAAGGCTTCGGATATCGGGCATCAGGCCAAGAGCGGAATTGCGCCAAGGATATCGGGGTTGTAGAGGTCAACCGCCGATTGGGCAACAAGCCGCAAGAGAGGACGATGCGCCGAAGAATCGGACGAAGCGCCAACCAATGACGTGCCGGGCAACAGAATGTCAATTCGCAATGTAATAATTGTTTAGATTTGAGTAGAGTTTTAGCTTGTGCGTGCAGGAATAACTATGATAACGACGAAGATATAAAGCGAAACAAAGTGTTGGAGTCAAGCGCGAAGGATTTGTTGTGAGTTCGAGAGTTCGACGGAAGTCCGAAGGTTCGTCGGGAATGCTGTCGGAACTAGCCGAGAATGAGTAGAGAGCTTGCCGAAGGGTTTTTCGAAAGCTCGCCGGAAGGTTCGTTGGAAGTTCGCGGAGCTCGCCGAGAAAGATCGGAGCTTGCCGAATAAGCTCGTTGGAACTCGCCAAGATCAAATCGTGAAGTCTAGGAGCTTGCTGGGAGTCCGCAGAATGGTTTCCGAGAGTTCGTCGGAAGACCGTCGGAAGTTCGCCGGAAGCTCGAAGGAAAAAGTCTTGACTTGCGGACTTTGTAATAGCTTAGAAAATGTCTTTAAATTCGTAGTTAGCATGTTAATTAGGGTTAGGATTAAGTGTTAATCCTATAACCCAAGTAGGGGCCAATTAGGCCTGAGTTCGAACTGGTTTGGGCCAAGTTTGAAGCCCAACCAGTGAGCTGAAATAGTGTAGGCGGTGGCACCGCCCAAAACCCGAGAACTGAGCGGTGGCACCACTGGACTGAGCGGTGGCACCGCCACCGACAAGCGGTGGCACCGCCAGCCTCGGGAACCCAAGAGAATTCAAAATTTGGAGCTCAAATTTGAATCCTCTTGGGGCTTATAAATACCCCTCAATTCTCAACTGAGATTACAACCTTTGAGAAAGTAATAGATTGAGATAAAAGTCTTAGAGAAGTATTTAGCAAGTCTTGTTCTCAATTGCTTGAGTGTTCACCTCCTTCTTTCTCTTAAAAAATTTGCAAGAGTGTGAACCATTTGTAAAAGGTTGTAAGAGGGGTATTTGTCCTTCCCCTTCAAAGAGATTTGTTAGTGGAAGTTGGGAGCCTCATTGAAGAAGGCTTCGCAAGTGGATGTAGGTCATTTGACTGAACCACTTTAAATTGGCGTGTTCTCTGGTTTGCATTTACTTATTGCTATTTACCTTACTGCAAACCTTCATATATGCTTTACTTTCTCATTACTTTTGCTGCACACATTTACGAAAACGTTTTCAAGTTAAGCACTTCCGAGTTCGATTTTTATCGTACAAAAGATTTTCCAAAACCGACGTTTTAATCCGCTGCACTAATTCACCCCCCCCTCTTAGTGCCGCTCCGATCCTAACATTATCATGATCTCCTTAATATTTTTATATTATGTTATCATAATTCTAAATTATAAAATTTATAATAATATATTACCATGATTCTATCAATAATAAAGAATATGTATTTTAAATAATGAAATAATATATATATATCATTGAGATAATTTTGAGAATATATTATTATAATTTTAAAATATAAAATATTATCTTGATTATATCAATGATAAAGATTAGATCTCAAAAAGGTTTCTGAAATTATGAAATAATTTAATAAATATTTTTTTATATTTATTTTTTAAATAAAATATATAATTATTATATTTTTATATTTTTTATTTGTGCATATAAATTTATAATCATTATCAATAAAAGTTTAGTGAGTTATATTCATTAGTACCGTTAATTCATAACGATGAGCTTTATATCAAAACTATGATATGATTTATCATGATCTCATTAATATTTTAATATTATATTTTTATAATATTAAATTATAAAATTTATAATAATATAGTATAATGAAGAACTTGTTTTTCTAAATTATGTAATAATATAGATATCATTGATATAAGATTATCACGATCTTAGAGATATTTGGAGAATATATTATTATAATTTTAAAATATAAAATATTACCTTGATTTTATCAATAATAAAGATTAGATCTCAAAATGATTTCCGAAATTATGGAATAATTTAATAATTTTTTACAATTTTTAAATAAAATATATAATTATTATATTATTATAATTTTTATTTATGCATATAAATTTGTAATCGTTATCAATAAAAATTTAGTGAGTCATACTTTTGATACCTTTAATTCATGACATCATAGGGTGAGCTTTATATCCATACGAAAAATATCTCTAGAGTGAGTTATTGTAAAACAAAGAATCGAGATCATGATTAAAGGATTCCAAAACATTTTCAACCATGATATGATTTTTCATGATCTACTTAATATTTTAATATTATATTATAATAATATTAAATTATAAAATTTATAATAATATTTCATAATGATTCTATAAATAATAAAGATCATGTTTTCTAAATTATGAAATAATATAGATATCATTGAGATAAGATTATCACGATCTCATCGATATTTTAAGAATATATTATTATAATTTAAATTATAAAATATTAACTTGATTATATCAATGATAAAGATTAAATCCTAAAATGATTTCCGAAATTATGAAATAATTTAATAAATATTTTTTTATAATTATTTTTGAAATAAAACATATAATTAATATTTATTTGTGCATACAAATTTATAATCATTATCAATAAAAAATTAGTGAGTCACTGTACCATTAATTTATGATGAGTTAGTGTAGTAAAGAATCGAGATCACGATAAAAGGATTCTAAATTATTATAAACTATGATATGATTTATCATGATCTTTTGAATATTTTATTATTATATTATCATAAACTTAAATTATAAAATTTATAATAATATATTATTATGATTCTATCAATAATAAAGAACATGTTTTTCTAAATTATGAAATAATATCGATATCATTGAGATAAGATTATCACGATCTCAAAGATATTTGGAGAATATATTATTATAATTTTAAATTATAAAATATTATCTTGATTTTATCAATAATAAAGATTAGATCTCAAAATAATTTCTGAAATTATGAAATAATTTAATAAATATTTTTATAATTATTTTTGAAATAAAATATATAATTATTATATTTTTATAATTTTTATTTATGTATATAAATTTATAATCATTATCAATAAAAATTTATAGCCATACCGAAAATCTATTTAGAAGACTTAGTGTAACAAAGAACCAAGATCACAATCGATTGATTCTAAATCATATCTTATCATGATCCTAAATTATAGAATTTATAATAATATATTATCATGATTCTATCAATAATAAAGATCTTGATTTTCAAAATTATGAAATAATATAGATATCTTTAAGATAAGATTATCAAGATCTTATCAATATTTTGAGAATATTTTATTAAATTTAAATTATAAAATATTGTTATGACTCTATCAATAATAAAGATTATGATCTCAATATGATTTCATAAATTATGAAATAATTAAAAAAAAATTTATACCTATTATTAATTTTAAAAAAATATATAATTATTATATTTTATGATTTTTATTTATTCATATACATTTATAATTATTATCAATAAATTTATAATTATAAATTTATAATTATTTATAATCTATGATGTCTTACGAAAATCTCTCTAGAATAACTTAGTATAACAAAGAATAGAATTCAACAACCAAATTGCCCTATCAAAATCAAAATCAAATGAAGAGTGATCAAATCTGCAAATACTATGTACTTTATTATCCTATAATGCTTCGAAGCCCTCTACTTCATTAAAATACCAATAAATTCAAGCATTGAATTTGTACATGTATTTATTCATCCAAGTAGTGACTAGACTTTTGGTTATCCTCTTTCGATAGTATAAGAGGCGTCAACAGAAACACTGCATCTTGCAGGCAAGCATGGTGGTGCACGTCGGCTCTCAGTTACTCGCTCGTTGCGCGATCTTCGAACATTAAAATCGATCCCCGATCGGAACCGTAGCTCACACGCATGAAAAGGAATATCACAATATGCGATTTCGTAGGAGAAACATGTCATGAATAAAAAAAGCTCGTATTCCTCAATTTCATTAAAATACAGGCATGGTGGTGCTCTAAGTTCGTTCACGAACCTCTTCTCTAGTGTCAATCGGTGACTGCAATGTGTAAGAGAAGATGGCAAAGCATTTGGGGTACCTTCCAAAGATCTCTGACTTCCACAACCATGTTTGGTGGAAGACCGATGTCGTCCCATTGGCCTGCGATGGTTCTAAATTCAGGAGAGCGATTCAATAGAACGACTACAGTTCTATATCCAGAGAGAGGTCCTACCCAAACCTACATCCAAACTTCCATGATCTACCTCGTGATCTCCATCCATTCGCACCTTCTTCGCTTGAACACCGAGAGGATCTGTTCATAAGAAAACAAACCATATGTGAAAGCCATGCTCATGAGAGCCCCATCGAACTCATCGAATATGCCTACCTTGGTTTACATCAATCACTTCCTTGTTGCCATGGTTAGCCAAGGTTTCCTTGGTCATGCTCCTTACATCACAACCGATAATAAGAGGAGCTTACAAGGATGGATTGGATTGGAGTGAAGAAATATGTAAATATAATCTTCACCACGCAGAAAGATAATGAGAGAGAGAGTTGATGAAACACTAAAATGGATGCCTTGAAGTATTTATGAGCAATACACTTGATACATCATATCATAAACCAGTCAATAAAAACTCATTTACAAACCGTTGAATCGCGATCATGCTCAGCCCAACATCTGCGTGTCCATGCCATAGGAAATTCATCAGATTTACTCCCTCTAAATCTAAAGAAAATGAAATTGTGAGTAAGGTTGTGAGAGGCATACCTATGTTAACATATCGATATCCAAGTTTAGCAAACCCAGTAGACACCAATGCATCTACTATAACACCGAAACAAAGCATCACTAGCATGTCATAAACCGATCTACTTATTTTTTGTTGGAGAAAACACATCAATATATTTGTACCTGATTCTCTAATTATAGTCTCGTTGATATCGCAATAAAAGTGATTCCAAGTGTTCCAACTACTCTTAAAGTACATTACTCTTAAAGTACATCTTATGATCAGAAAAATTTACATATCTATCAAATAAATGAAAAAAAAAAACATACCCCATGAGAGGAGTCATCCCAAGCCCATTCGCGAGCATATATATGCGACGCTCGACAATCGGTCTTTCTACACCAATCAAACGTGGGCTACACAACATCACCACCGCGATCATCACCAAATTGATTTATTTCGTAGAGCTTTATAGCAATCAAAGACACCCTATTCCGTTAGTTTCGTAGAGCTTTATAGCAATCAAAGACACCCTATTCCGTTAGTATGATAGGGATTTTCTATTAAGAAAGATATCGATAAGATTTTTCTATTAGGAAAGATATCGATAAGATTATCATGATCTCATAGATATTTTTAGAATATATTATTAAATTTTAAATTATAAAATATTATCTTGATTACATCAATAATAAAGATTAGTTTCCGATATGATTTATCACGATCTCCTTAATATTTTAATATTATATTATAATAATAGTAAATTATAGAATTGATAATAATATATTACAATGATTCTATCAATAATAAAGAAAATGTTTTTAATTATAAAATAATATATAAATCATTAAAATAAGATTATCAAGATCTCATAGATATTTTAAAAATATTTTATTAAAATTTCATATTATAAAAAATTATCTTGATTATATCAATAATAAAGATTAGATCTCAAAATGATTTTCGAAATTATGAAATAATTTAATAAATATTTTTTAAGTTTTTATTTGTACATATAAATTTATAATCATTATCAATAAAAATTTAGTGAGTCATAAACATAGGTACTAATAGAATGAGTTAATGAATAAATATTTTTTAAGTTTTTATTTGTACATATAAATTTAGTGAGTCTTAGGGCGAGCTTTATATCCATATCAAAAATCTCTCTAGAATGAGTTAATGTAATAAATAATCTAAATCATGATCGAGAGATTCTAAATCTTCTTAATATTTTAATATTATATTATCATTGAGATAATATTATCACGATCTTATAGATATTTTGAGAATATATTATTATAATTTTAAATTACATAATATTATCTTGATTCTATCAATAGTAAAGATTAGATCCCAAAATGATTTCTGAAATTATTAAAATAATTTAATAATTTTTTTATAATTATTTTTAAATGAAAATATATTATTATTTTTTTATAATTTTTATTTATATGTATAAATTTATAATCACTATCAATAAAAATTTAGTGAGTGATAATCATCGGTACCACGTCTTAGGGTGAGTTTTATATCCATTACCAAAATCTCTCTAGAATGAGAGAGTGTAACAAAGAATCGAGATCATGATTAAGAGATTCTAAATGATGATAAACCATGATATAATTTATTACTATCTCATTAATATTTTAATATTATATTCTAATAAAATAAATTATAAAATTTATAATAATATATTATCATAATTCTATTACTAAAAAATAAAATGTTTTTCTAAATTATTAAATAATATAGATATCATTGAGAAAAAATTATCATGATCTCAAAAATATTTTAAGAATATATTATTATAATTTTAAATTATAAAATATTATCTTAATTCTATTAATAATAAAGATTAGATCTCAAAATGATTTATGAAATTATGAAATAATTTAATAAATATTTTATAATTATTATTTTTAAATAAAATATATAATAATTATTTTTTTATTTGTCCATATAAATTTATAATCATTAAAATAAACATTTAGTGACTCATAATCATCGGTATCATTAATTCATCACGTATTAGGGTGAGTTTTATATCTATTACAAAAAATCTCTCTAAAATGAGTTAATGTAACAAATAATCAAGATCATGATTAAGAGATTCTAAATCAATGTAAACCATGATATGATTTATCATGATCTTCTTAATATTTTAATATTATATTATCATAATCCTAAATGATAGATTCTATCAATAATAATGAACATGTTTTTCTAAATTATGAAATAATATATATATTATTGAGATAAGATAATCACGATCACATAGATATTTTGAGAATATATTATTATAATTTTATATTATAAAATATTATCTTGATTCTATCAATAATAATGATTAGATCTCAAAATGATTTTCAAAATTATGAAATAATTTAATAAATATTTTTATAATTATTTTTTAAAATAAAATATATAATTATTATACTTTTACAATTTTTATTTATCCATATAAATTTATAATCATTATCAATAAAAATTTAGTGAGTGATAATTATCGGTACCATTAATTCATGACGTCTTATGGTGAGTTTTATATCAATTACAAAAAATCTCTCTAAAATGAGTTAGTGTAACAAAGAATCGATATCATGACTAAGTAATTCTAAATCATGATAAACCAAGATATGTTTTATCATGATCTCCTTAGTATTTTAATATTTTATTATTATAATCTTGAATTAAAAAAATTATAATAATATATTATCATGATTCTATCAATAATAAAGAACATGTTTTTCTAAATTATGAAATAATATAGATATCATTAAGATTATCATGATCTCATAGATATTTTGAGAATATATTATTATAATTTTGATTTATAAAATATTATCTTAATTCTATTAATAATAAAGATTAGATCTCAAAATGATTTATGAAATTATGAAATAATTTAATAAATAATTTTATAATTATTTTTTAAATAACATATATAATTATTATATTTAATCATTATTATTTTGTATATAAATTTATAATCATTATTATTAAAAAATTAGTGAGTCATACTCATTGGTACCATTAATTTATGGCCTAGTGAGCTTTATATTCATACCAAAAATCTCTCTAGAATGAGTTTGTGTAATAAAAAATCATGATCACGATCAATGGAGTTTCACGATCTCCTTAATATTTTAATATTATATTATCATAATCATATATTATAGAATTTATAATAATATATTATCATGATTCTATTAATAATAAAGAATATGCTTTTCTAAATTATGAAATAATATAGATATCATTGAGATAAGATTATCACGATCTCTTTTGAGAATATATTATTATAATTTTAAATTATAAAATATGATCTTGATTATATCATTGATAAAGATTAGATCTCAAAAATATTTCCAAAATTATGAAGTAATTTAATAAATATTTTTTATATAATTATTTTTAAATAAAAAATATAATTATAATTTTTTATAATATTTATTTATGAATATAAATTTATAATAATTATTAGTAAAAATTTAGTGAGTCATGCTCATCGATGCAAAAATGTAGTTAATTTATGACGTCTTGTGATTTATATCCATTCCAAAAAATCTCTTTAGAATGAGTTAGTATAACAAAAAATCTTGATCACTAAATCATGATAAACTATGTTATGATTTATCATGATATCTTTAGTATTTTATATTATGTTATTATAATTCTAAATTATAAAATTTATAATAATATATTACCATGATTCTATCAATAATAAAGAATATGTTTTTCTAAATAATGAAATAATATAGATATCATTTAGATAAGATTATCACGATCTCATTGATATTTTGAGAATATATTATTAAAATTTTAAAATATAAAATATTATTTTGATTATATCAATGATAAAGATTAGATCTCAAAAAGGTTTCTGAAATTATGAAATAATTTAATAAATATTTTTTATATTTACTTTTTTAAATAAAATATATAATTATTATATTTTTTATATTTTTTATTTGTGCATATAAATTTATAATCATTATTAATAAAAATTTAGCGAGTCATATTCATCAATACCGTTAATTCATAACGGTGAGCTTTATGATTCTATCAATAATGAAGAACATGTTTTTCTAAATTATGAAATAATATAGATATCATTGACATAAGATTATTATGACCTTAGAGATATTTGAAGAATATATTATTATAATTTTAAAATATAAAATATTACCTTGATTTTATCAATAATAAAGATTAGATCTCAAAATGATTTCCAAAATTATGGAATAATTTAATAATTTTTTTATAATTATTTTTGAAATAAATCATATAATTAATATTTATTTGTGCATATAAATTTATAATTATTATCAATAAATTCAAAATTATTGATAATAAATTTATAATTATTATCAATAAATTTATAATTATTTATAATTTATGACGGTGAGATTTCTTAACAACCAAATTGCCCTATCAAAATCAAAAATCAAATGAAAAGTGATCAAATCTACAAATAAATTCCTAAAATACTTCGAAAATTATAAGCACGCAATTCAAAAATAGTCCGTAACACATTTAATGGGACACGTACGATGACGGGATGACTCGGCACAAGGATGAGATGAGATCCCCGCAACCCACTCGCTCGTCGTTAAAATCGCCTTCAAATAGTATACTTATTGGTAAACTATAATAAGGTAGTATACTAAACAAGAGAAGAGGAGAAGTGGATGAGATGAGCCAATAGTATACAAGCAATCAATAATTATAACAGTAATTAATGGAGGCCTTAGGGGTCGAATAAGAAAGGTTTCTCGTCCGTTAAAATCGATCCCCGATCGAAACCATAGCTTACGCGCATAAAAAAGAATATCACAGTATATGATTTCTTAGGGAAAACAAATCATGAATAAAAAAAGCTCGTATTCCTCAATTTCATTAAAATACCATCAAATTCAAGCATCGAATTTGTACATGAATTTATTCATCCTATGAGCCATCTACTTCATTAAAATACCAATAAATTCAAGCATCGAATTTGTATATGTATTTATTCATCCGAACAGTGACTAGACTTTCGGTTCATCCTCTTCTGATAGTGTAAGAGGCATCTTGCAGGAATGGTGGTGCACGTCAGCTCTCAGTTCGTTCACAAACCTCTTCTCTAGTGTCGCATGCTATAGCAACCAATAATGTACAACCATGTTAACTACAACTGTCAATCGGTGACTGCAATGTGTAGGAGAAGATGGCGAAACATTTGGAGTACCTTCCAAAGATCTTTGACTTCCACAACCGTGTTTGGTGGAAGACCGATGTCATCCCATTGGGCTGTGATGATTCTGAATTCAAGAGAACGGTTCAACAGAATAACTACAGTTCTGTATCCAGAGAGAGGTCTTGCCCAAACCTACATCCAAACTTCCATGATCTCAGGACTTGCGTGCTTCATGGGATGGCAGAATATGAGAACAACTTGCAATGCCAATTACCAACCTCGGAATCTCCATACATTCACACCTTCTTAGCTTGAACACCGAGAGGATCTGTTCATCAAAAAACAAACCATATGTGAAAGCCATGCGCTTGAGAGCCCCATCGATCGAACTCGTCGCATATGCCTACCTTGGTTTATAGCAATCACTTCCTCGTTGCCAAGGATAGCCAAGGTTTCCTTGGTCATGCTCCTTACATCACAACCGATAATAAGAGGAACCTGCAAGGATGGATTAGATTCCCAGAGGCTGAAGTGCACGATGTACTCATCATTACTCATACCACCATTTCCAACTTCGAGCATGTCTGGATCTATAGACGTAAGCCGACATGTCAGACGAATTGCACAAAAAATGATGGGATCGGCTAATTATGCAGGCACTTACCATTCTAACCGCCGAGCCTTGCATGCTCAGCGTAAACCTCATTCTGATATGCCCTCGAGACCATACTGTAACATAAAGAAACAACAAACATTATGCCACACAAGAACATCAAGAACATCAAGAAAAAACAAAGATGAATGACCGTACCTTTCCCATGAATCGTTTATGTCGAAAGTTGTTCTCCAACTATTCCCTAACTTGTCAGCCCAAAGAGTCGGGTGCATGTCTCCCCTGAATCAGAGAGAACAAGAGCAGAGTCGATCAGCGAAGAAGCAAGAATTGTTTGCTCATATTCTCTAGTATTCTTTTTCTTCTTTACCATTCACATAGAGAGACAAAATTTGGTCTGCCTGTTCTCATCATAGCTCGAGTCATCTTAGGATACCTATATCGACAGTTCTTCCTTGTTTCAATGGCACACACGAAATCTCACCGAGACGAAAAAAAAAGAAAACCTTATCGCTTCATCGGTTTCAAATCATCATTGTTACAGTTGTCGTACTTGAGGTAATCAATGCCCTGGTACAAGAATAAGAAGAATCAACAAGCTAATTCGTATCAGAGAAAGCTTCAACAATTCGACCATGCATGCTCACCCATGAAGCAAAAGTTTCAGCATCTTTCTTCTCATGACCAAGCGAACCTAGCATCGTCTGGCTGCATGTTTGGTGCCTGCAATGCCCGACAAGTCTTATTTCAAGAACTCACAGATCGAGACAGTCATGAAGAGATGATCAGGATTTATTGTTCTGCTAGACTTACCCTGCGTCCGAGTAAATACCAAGTTTAAGCCCTTTGCCATGAACATAATCAGCAAGAGCTTTGATTCCTGATGGAAACGTCAACCTTTTTGGCACCATATAACCCTAGAAACATCCATGAATGACCATGAGAGTTGATGAAACACTAAAACGGATGCCTTGAAGTATTTATGAGCAATACACTTGAAGCATCATATCATAAATCAGTCAATAAAACCCCATTTACAAACCGTTGAATCGCGATCATGCTCAGCCCAACAATCATCTACATGTCCATACCATAGACAATTCATCAGATTTACTCTATCTAAATCTAAAGAAAATGAAATTGTGAGTGAAGTTGTGAAAGACATACCTATGTTGACATATCGATATCCAAGTTTAGCAAGCCCAGTAGACACCAATGCATCCACTATAACACCGAAACAAAGCATCACTAGCATGTCATAAACCGATCTACTTATTTTTTGTTAGAGAAAACACATCAATATATTTCTACCTGATTCTCTAATTATAGTCTCGTTGATATCGCAATAAAAGTGATTCCAAGTGTTCCAACTGCTCTTAAAAATCTTATGATCAGAAAAATTTACATGAATCTATCAAAAAAAAAAAAAAAAAAAAAAACCCCGAGGAGTCATCCCAAGCCCATTGGCGAGCAGATTTCCGACTCCGACGATTGACGATCCGTCTTGCTTCGACGCTAATCAAACATTAGCTACACAACATCACCACCGCGATCATCACCAAACCGATTTGCTTCTTCATCTTCCTCACACAGTTGTACTTTCTCATACATAGTATTTACTTATAGTACTTCCTTATACTTACGCACTCTATTCCGTTAGTATTGATAGGGATATCGATAAGATTATCACGAATTCATAGATATTTTTAGAATATATTATTATGATTTTAAATTATAAAACATTATTTTGATTACATCAATAATAAAGATTAGATCTCAAAAAGATTTCTGATATGATTTATCACGATCTCCTAAATATTTTAATATTATATTATCATAATTGTAAATTATAAAATTGATAATAATATATTATCATGATTCTATCAATAATAAAGAAATTTTTTTAATTATAAAATAATATAGATATCATTGAGATAAGATTATCAAGATCTCGTAGATATTTTAAAAATATTTTATTAAAATTTCATATTATAAAATATTATCTTGATTATATCAATAATAAAGATTAGATATCAAAATGATTTTAAAAAATCTCTCTAGAACGATTCAATGCAACAAAAAATCTAAATCATGATCGAGAAATTCTAAATCATAACAAACCATGATACGATCTTCTTAATATTTTAATATTATATTATCATAATCCTAAATTATAAATTTATAATAATAAAGAATATATTTTTTATTATGAAATAATATATATATATCATTGAGATAAGATTATCACGATCTCAAAGATATTTTGAGAATATATTATTATAATTTTAAATTATAAAATATTATCTTGATTCTATCAATAATAAAGATTAGATCTCAAAATGATTTCCGAAATTATGAAATTATTTAATAATTATTTTTTAAAATAAAATATATAATTATTATATTTTATCATTTTTATTTATGCATATAAATTTATAATATTATAAATAAAAAATTAGTAAGTGATAATCATCAGTACCACAAAGAATCGAGATCATGATTAAGGGATTCTAAATCATGATTTATCACGATCTCCTAAATATTTTAAAATTATATTATCGTAATCTTAAATTATAAAATTTATAATAATATATTATAATGATTCTATCAATAAAAAAGAATATGTTTTTTCTAAATTATGAAATAATATAGATATCATTGAGATAAAATTATCACGATCTTATAGATATTTTAAAAATATATTATTATAATTTTAAATTATAAAATATTATCTTGATTCAATCAATAATAAAGATTAGATCTCAAAATGATTTTCGAAAATATTAAAATAATTTAATAATTTTTTATAATTATTTTTTAAAATAAAATATATTATTATTTTTTATATTTTTTATACATATAAATTTATAATCATTATCAATAAAAATTTATTGAGTGATAATCATCGGTACCACCTCTTAGGGTGAGTTTTATATCAATTACCAAAAGTCTCTCTAGAATGAGTTTGTATAGCAAAAAATCGATATCATGATTAAGAGATTCTAAATGATGATAAACCATGATATGATTTATTACTATCGCATTAATATTTTAATATTATATTCTCATAATCATAAATTATAAAATTTATAATAATATATTATCATAATTCTATTAATAAAAAATAACATGTTTTTATGAATTATTAAATAATATAGATATTATTGAGAAAAGATTATCATGATCTCAAAAATATTTTAAGAATATATTATTATAATTTTAAAATATAAAATATTATCTTAATTCTATTAATAATAAAGATTAGATCTCAAAATGATTTATGAAATTATGAAATAATTTAATAAATATTTTATTATTATTATTTAAATAAAATATATAATAATTATAGTATTATTTGTTCATATAAATTTATAATCATTAAAATAAAAATTTAGTGAGTAAGAATCATCGGTATCGTTAATTCGTCACGTCTTAGGGTGAGTTTTATATCCATTACCAAAAATATCTCTAAAATGAGTTAATGTAACAAATAATCAAGATCATGATTAAGAGATTCGAAATCATGGTAAACCATGATATGATTTATCATGATCGTCTCAATATTTTAATATTATATTATCATAATCCTAAATGATAGATTCTATCAATAATAATGAACATGTTTTTCTAAATTATGAAATAATATATATATTATTGAGATAAAATTATCACGATCACATAGATATTTTGTGAATATATTATTATAATTTTACATTATAAAATATTATCTTGATTCTATCAATAATAAAGATTAGATCTCAAAATGATTTTCAAAATTATGAAATAATTTAATAAATATTTTTTATAATTATTTTTTAAAATAAAATATATAATTATTATACTTTTATAATTTTTATTTATACATATAAATTTATAATCATTATCAATAAAAAAATAGTGAGTGATAATTATCGGTACCGTTAATTCATGATGTCCTATTGTGAGTTTTATATCAATTACCAAAAATCTCTCTAGAATGAGTTAGTGTAACAAAGAATCGATATCATGACTAAAGGATTCTAAATCATGATAAACCATGATATGTTTTATCACGATCTCCTTAGTTTTTAATATTTTATTATTATAATTTTGAATTATAAAATTTATAATAATATATTATCATGATTCTATCAATAATAAAGAACATGTTTTTCTAAATTATGAAATAATATAGATATCATTGAGATAAGATTATCAGGATCTCATAGATATTTTGAAAATATATTATTATAATTTTAAATTATAAAATATTATCTTAATTTTATTAATAATAAAGATTAGATCTCAAAATGATTTATGAAATAATTTAATAAGTATTTTTATAATTTTTTATAAATAAAATATATAATTATTATATTTTATAATTATTATTTTTGCATATAAATTTATAATCATTATTAATAAAAAATTAGTGAGTCATACTCATTGGTACCATTAATTTATGGTCTCTTAGGGTGAGCTTTATATTCATACCAAAAATCTATCGAGAATTAGTTTGTGTAATAAAAAATCATGATCACGATCAAGGGATTATCACGATCTCCTTAATATTTTAATATTATATTATCATAATCATATATTATAGAATTTATAATAATATATTATCATAATTTATTAATAATAAAAAATATGCGTTTCTAAATTATGAAATAATATAGATATCATTGAGATAAGATTATCACGATCTCATCGATATTTTGAGAATATATTATTATAATTTTAAATTTTAAAATATTATCTTGATTATATCATTGATAAAGATTAGATCTAAAAAATATTTCCAAAATTATGAAGTAATTTAATAAATATTTTTTTATATAATTATTTTTTAAATAAAAAAATATAATTATAATTTTTTATAATATTTATTTATGAATATAAATTTATAATAATTATTAGTAAAAATTTAGTGAGTCATGCTCATTGATGCCATTAATTTATGACGTCTGGTGATTTATATCCATTCCAAAAAATCTCTTTAGAATGAGTTAGTATAACAAAAAATCGTGATCACTAAATAATGATAAACCATGGTATGGTTTAACATGATATCTTTAATATTTTTATATTATGTTATCATAATTCTAAATTATAGAATTTATAATAATATATTATCATGATTCTATCAATAATAAAGAATATATTTTTTCTAAATAATGAAATAATATAGATATTATTTAGATAAGATTATCACGATTTTAGATTTTTGAGTCAAAAGTGCAATGTCATTGTCACTGTCCTCATCACTTGATGTTCCTTTCAAGTGGTCTTCTTGTGATTTGAGTGCCATATCCTTCCTGTTCTTTGGAAGGGAGTTCTCGAGCTCGTCATAAGCTTGACATGTCATTTCATAGGTCATTAGAGACCCAATGAGTTCTTCAAGAGGGAATGTTTTAAGGTCTTTAGCCTCTTGAATTGCCGTAACTTTTGGATCCCAACTTTTAGGGAGGGATCTTAAGATTTTAGTTACTAGTTCAAAGTTAGTAAAATCTTTACCAAGAGCTTTGAGTCCATTGATGACATCCGTGAACCGGGTGTACATGTCTCCGATGGACTCACTTGGTTTCATTCGGAAAAGTTCGTAAGAGTGCACAAGGATGTTGATTTTGGACTCTTTCACTCGGCTAGTGCCTTCATGAGTGACCTCAAGAGTTCTCCAAATATCAAAAGCCGAATCACAAATTGAAACATGATTAAATTCATTTTTGTCTAGTGCACAAAACAAGGCATTCATAACCTTTACGTTTAAAGCAAAAATTTCTTCTCCGATTCATTCCATTCGCTCATCGGAAGAGAAGATTTTTGAAATCCGTTTTCAACAATAGTCCAAAGCTCGAAATCCATAGAAATGAGGAAGATCCTTATACGAGTCTTCCAATAAGTATAATCCGACCCATTAAACAAGGGTGGACGTGTGATAGAATGACCCTCATGTATGCCGGAGTAAGCCATCTCTCTTGGGTATCAAACCAAATATGAGAGTGAGCCTAGCTCTGATACCAATTGTTAGGATCGGAGCGGCACTAAGAGGGGGGGGGGGGGGGGGTGAATTAGTGCAGCGGCTTAAAACGTTGGTTTCGACAAATCTTTCGTACGATAAAAATCAGAATCGGAAGTGCTTAACTTGAAAGCGTATTCGCAAAGTTGTGCAGCAAATGTAATGAGGAAATAAAGCAAGTAAGAAGGTTTGCAGTAATGTAAATAGCAGTAATGAAATGCAAACCAGAGATTACGCCGTTTTTAAAGTGGTTCGGTCAAATGACCTACATCCACTTGCGAGGCCCCTCTTCGATGAGGCCCCCACCTTCCACTAGCAAATCTCTTGAAAGGGAAGGGTGAATACCCCTCTTACAACTTTTTACAAGTGGTTCACTCTCTTACATATTTTCAGCAAGAAAGAAGGAGGTGAACACTAGCAAATTGAAAATAAGACTAGCTAAGACTTTTCTAAGGCCTTTCTCTCAAACAATTGCTGCTCAAAGAGTTGTGGTCTCAGTTGAGATTTGAGGGGCATTTATAGGCCTCAAGAGGATTCAAATTTGGGCTCCAAAATTTGAATTCTCTTTGGGTTCCCGATGCTGGCGGTGCCACCGCCTATCACTGTCAGACATTGACAGTGCTGGGCGGTGCCACCACCCAGCTCTCGAGTGCTGGGCGGTGCAACCGCCCAGTCTGGCGGTGCCACCGCCAGACCCTTCGGTGCCACCGCCAGACCCTTCGGTTCATTTTGTGTTTTCTGGTTATCGTAGTTACTCCTGCACACTTAACTCAATAATATGGATTAGATCAATTAACCCATCAATTGATTTTATCATCAAAATTCGAGATTCAACAATCTCCCCCTTTTTGATGATGACAATCAATTGATGACGGAGTTAAACATAACTCCCCCTATCTATATGCCATATTATGAGAAGATGAAAACACTTGAATTTCATCCATTGAATTCAAGCATAAACCGATAAGTTCTAACCGTAGAATTTATCGTTATTCTCATTAAGCAATAGTAAATACACAACTTCGATTAAAATCATTTTCAAGTCGAATGATAAGAGACAATTTTTACTACGGCAGGAGATAAAGATTTTCAACATGAATTTCATGATATAAATGTAAGGCATGCTTTCAATATGATCAATCAATCTTGCGATATTCTCAAGGATTTTGCAAGGCATATAAGACATTCATATCACACAAGCTTTTGTAATTCATATAAGTCATGCTATTAAAATGATACAAGTCATCACTTTTCTCCCCCTTTGTCATCAACAAAAAGGGAATGTGACTTGAAGAACATAATTTGTCATACAAAGATTTTATCATTGATCATACATCATTCATCTATATTATCATTGATCATACAAAGATTTTATCATTGATCATACATCATTCATCTATATTATCATTGATTATACAAAGATTTTATCATTCAAAATTAAGTATGCTAAAATATTTACGCAGAGTTCATCTTAAAGGAAAATTCAGCATTCATCCATATTATCAAATCTCTTCTTTCTATAAATAACAAAAATTGTAGATGTACAAAGAAGAGATTGGGATAAGAAAAAAAGTTTCAAGTAGTAACTCTAATAAGTCAAGATCATAATTCAAATACAAATCCATTCAAATTCAATTCGTCAACTTGAAACTCATAATCAAGCCATCAAAATCAATTTCGAGATTCAAAATATCATAAAATCATTAATCTTGATCAGATGGGAGCGGTGTTTGACTCAAGATAGGATAAGATAATTTAACAAGTCATTTAGAATCGAAAGAGAAGGATTAGATTCACTGAGGAACGGAGAGAGAATGAAAAACTTTACGGAAAATCCATTCAAACAAGTTTATTCTTAGGGACAATTTAACATACCTAATTCCCTTCTAATGAATTCAAATTGGTCTTCATTCAAAGCTTTTGTAAATATATCTGCTAATTGATGCTTTGTGTCAATGAATTCTAGAACAACATCATTGTTAAGGACATGATCGCATATGAAATGATGCCTAACGTCAATGTGCTTAGTTCTAGAGTGCTGAATTGGATTTTTAGTAAGACATATGGCACTAGTATTATCACATTTTATGGGAATGTTTTTAAAGTGAATTCCATAGTCTTCTAATGTATTTTTCATCCAAACAACTTGTGCACAGCATGCACTTGTAGCAATGTATTCGGCTTCCGCCGTAGATAGTGCAACTGAATTTTGTTTCTTGGAAGTCCAAGAAACAAGTGTATGTCCTAAAAATTGGCATGTTCCAGATGCACTTTTTCTATCTATCCTGCATCCGCCAAAATCGGCATCTGCATAAGCTATTAAATCAAAATTTTCAGATTTTGGATACCACAGTCCTAGATTTGGAGTTCCTTTAAGATACCTAAATATTCTTTTAACACTTTTAAGATGAGATAATTTAGGATTTGATTGAAACCTAGCGCAAAGTCCTACACTAAACATAATATCCGGTCTAGTCGCGATGAGGTAGAGTAGACTACCTATCATTCCCCTATATGTTTTTTGATCGAAATTTTCACTATTTTCATCCATATCTAACTTAGTCACAGTACTCATAGGGGTGTTTATTGCTTTTGAATTATCCATGTTAAATCATTTTAACAATTCTAATGTATATTTAGATTGGTTAAGAAATATATCATCACTAAGTTGTTTGATTTGTAATCCCAAAAAGAAAGTTAATTCACCCATTAAACTCATTTCAAATTCATGACTCATACATTTGGCAAATGATTCACATAGTGATTCATCCGAAGAGCCAAAAATAATATCATCAACATAAATTTGCACAATAAGAAAATTATTTTCAAAATGTTTAATAAACAATGTAGTATCAACCTTGCCTTTAGTAAAATTATTTAAAATAAGAAAGGAACTAAGCCTTTCATAGCAAGCTCTAGGAGCTTGTTTCAAGCCATAGAGGGCCTTAGTCAATTTGAATATATGGTTAGAAAGAAGAGAATTTTCAAATCCGGGAGGTTGTTCGACATATACTTCTTCGGAAATAAAACCATTCAAAAAAGCACTTTTGACATCCATTTGAAATAGTTTAAAATTATTACTACTAGCATAGGCAAGGAGCATCCTTATGGCTTCTAATCGAGCCACGGGAGCGAACGTTTCTTCGTAATCGATACCTTCTTCTTGGTTGAAACCTTTGGCCACTAATCTAGCCTTGTTTCTAACCACGATACCATTTTCGTCTTGCTTGTTTCTAAAGACCCATTTAGTACCAATGACTAAATGGTCACTAGGTCTAGGAACAAGCTTCCATACCTTATTCCTCTCAAATTGATTCAATTCTTCTTGCATTGCAATAACCCAAAAATCATCTTTTATGGCATCGTCAATGCATTTAGGTTCGATTTGAGAAAGGAAGGCGGCGTTAGCACAAAAATTCTTGAAAGAGGAACGAGTTTGAACCTCTTTTAATTTATCTCCTATAATTAGCTCCTTTGGATGAGCATCTAAATACTTCCATTCCTTGGGTAAGGAAATTTCGGAAGAAGGTGCATCCAAGTTGCTATTTTGAGGAGGAGGTTCATTTAAATTCAAATTATCAAAACCAAGATCATCGTCAAAATTATTTTTCTTTAAATTAGAAATTTCATTAAAAACTACATGAATAGACTCTTCTATTACTAACGTTTTTTTGTTAAAAACCCGAAAAGCCTTAGAAACGGAAGAGTAACCAAGAAAGATGCCTTCATCGGATTTAGCATCAAATTTTCCTAAGGCATCCCTTTCATTCAAAATAAAGCATTTACAACCGAAAACTTTAAAATGGGAAATATTTGGTTTTTTGTTATTCCATAATTCATAGGGAGTTTTTGATAAGGATGGTCTTATTAGGACTCTATTCATGATGTAGCAAGCCGTATTTATGGTTTCTGCCCAAAAATACTTAGGTAAACTATGTTCATTTAACATAGTTCTTGCCATTTCTTGTAGGTTTCTATTTTTTCTTTCAACTACTCCATTTTGTTGGGGATTCCTCGGAGTGGAGAAGTTGTAATTGTATCCATTAACCTCACAAAAATTTTGAAAGTCACGGTTTTGAAATTCGCCACCGTGATCACTCCGAATTGATGAAATCATGAAACCTTTTTCGTTTTGAGTGAGTTTATAAAATTTAGAGAAACACTTGAAGCAATCACTTTTGTGAGCTAAGAAATAGGTCCAAGTGTATCTAGTATAGTCATCTACAATTACAAACGCATATTTGTTTCCCCCTAGACTTGTCGTGTCAATTGGTCCAAATAAATCCAAATGAATCAATTGTAATGGTCTAGTGGTGCTAATTTGAGTTTTCGGTTTGAAACTAGTTTTTATTTGTTTACCTAGTTGACATGCATCGTATACTTTGTCCTTGATAAACTTTATATTTGAAATTCCTCGCACTAAATCTTTAGATGAGATCTTAGATATTAGTTTCATGCTTGCATAGCCTAGTCTCCTATGCCAAAGCCAAGCATCATCATTTAAAGCGGAGAAGCACATTTCATTACTTAGTTCATCAAGGTTGATGGTGTAGACATTATTTTGTTTTAATGCAATCATAGTTATGTTATGGTTTGGATTTTCAATAATACACACATTTGATTCAAATCTAACGATATAACCTTTATCGCATAATTGACTAACACTCAAGAGATTATGTTTCAATCCATCAACTAGTAAGACATCATCAATAGAAAAATTTAATTTGTTACCTATGGTTCCCTTGCCAATGATTTTGCCTTGGTTGTTGTCTCCGAAGGTGACGTACCCTTCTTCTTTGCTAGTGAGCATAGAGAAATGAGATGGATCTCCAGTCATATGTCTTGAGCATCCACTATCTAGATACCATCTCTTGCTCCTAGCTTGTGATGGTGTATGTTTCTACAAGAAGGGATTATTTTTAGGTACCCATTTTCTTTTGGGTGCCTTAAAAACTTGTTCATCATATTGCATAGAATTGATCATGGTTCCTTTAGGAACCCAAATTAGTTTGTTCAGACTAATTTTCTTGAATGGACATTTATAAGTTTTATGTCCATATTTGCAATAAAAGTTGCAATTGATTTGGTGCCGAACATGTAAGACGGGGCCTTTAATGAAGGTGGTTGGATTTTGGTGAGGACTTCTCACAAATCCGATTCCACTTCTTTTAGGAACGTGACCCTTATTTGTAAGGATCATGTTCAAAGATTTGCTACCAACCTCGAATTTCTTCAATGTGTCCTTAAGTAGCAAGTTCTCCTTTTGGAGAGATTCTAGATCATGGCATTTTATACATGGAGCTAAACTATCATGATATTCAGTTTTTAATTTATCGATATCACAAGTGAGACTATCATGCTCCTTTTTTAGCAATTTATATTTTCTACTAATTGTCTTACATTCATCAAATAACTCATGGAAAGCATTTAACAATTCATGATAAGGTAAATCTGCATCAATTAAATCTGTTACCTTATCTCCGATGGCCATTAGGGTGTAATGAGCAACTTGCTCGGTGTTGGACTCCTCTTCTTCGGACGCGCTTGAATCATCCCATGTTGCCTTGAGCGCCTTCTTCTTTGATGTTCTCTTTTTGGCTTGAGGACAATCGTTCTTGTAGTGTCCCGGTTTTTTGCATTCATAGCAAATCACTTGGTCCTTCTTTTGTTCAAATTTATTTTTTGTATTATTTTTAAATTTGTTCTTTCTTAAATATTTTTTAAATTTTTGAGTCAAAAGTGCAATGTCATTGTCACTGTCCTCATCACTTGATGTTCCTTTCAAGTGGTCTTCTTGTGATTTGAGTGTCATATCCTTCCTGTTCTTTGGAAGGGAGTTCTCGAGCTCGTCTTGAGCTTGACATGTCATTTCATAGGTCATTAGAGACCCAATGAGTTCTTCAAGAGGGAATGTTTTAAGGTCTTTAGCCTCTTGAATTACCGTAACTTTTGGATCCCAACTTTTAGGGAGGGATCTTAAGATTTTAGTTACTAGTTCAAAGTTAGTAAAATCTTTACCAAGAGCTTTGAGTCCATTGATGACATCCGTGAACCGGGTGTACATGTCTCCGATGGACTCACTTGGTTTTATTCGGAAGAGTTCGTAAGAGTGCACAAGGATGTTGATTTTGGACTCTTTCACTCGGCTAGTACCTTCATGAGTGACCTCAAGAGTTCTTCAAATATCAAAAGCAGAATCACAAATTGAAACACGATTAAATTCATTTTTGTCTAGTGCACAAAACAAGGCATTCATAGCCTTTGCGTTTAAAGCAAAAACCTTCTTCTCTGATTCATTCCATTCGCTCCTCGGAAGAGAAGATTTTTGAAATCCGTTTTCAACAATAGTCCAAAGCTAGAAATCCATAGAAATGAGGAAGATCCTCATACGAGTCTTCCAATAAGTATAATCCGACCCATTAAACAAGGGTGGACGTGTGATAGAATGACCCTCATGTATGCCGGAGTAAGCCATCTCTCTTGGGTATCAAACCAAATATGAGAGTGAGCCTAGCTCTGATACCAATTGTTAGGATCGGAGCGGCACTAAGAGGGGGGGGGGGTGAATTAGTGCAGCGGCTTAAAATGTTGGTTTTGACAAATCTTTCGTACGATAAAAATCGGAATCGGAAGTGCTTAACTTGAAAGCGTATTCGCAAAGTTGTGCAGCAAATGTAATGAGGAAATAAAGCAAGTAAGAAGGTTTGCAGTAATGTAAATAGCAGTAATGAAATGCAAACCAGAGATTACGCCGTTTTTAAAGCGGTTCGGTCAAGTGACCTACATCCACTTGCGAGGCCCCTCTTCGATGAGGATCCCACCTTCCACTAGCAAATCTCTTGAAAGGGAAGGGTGAATACCCCTCTTACAACTTTTTACAAGCGGTTCACTCTCTTACAGATTTTCAGCAAGAAAGAAGGAGGTGAACACTAGCAAATTGAAAACAAGACTAGCTAAGACTTTTCTAAGGCCTTTCTCTCAAACAATTGCTGCTCAAAGAGTTGTGTTCTCAGTTGAGATTTGAGGGGTATTTATAGGCCTCAAGAGGATTCAAATTTGGGCTCCAAAATTTGAATTCTCTTTGGGTTCCCGATGCTGGCGGTGCCACCGCCTATCACTGTCAGACATTGACAGTGCTGGGCGATGCCACCGCCCAGCTGAGGCGGTGCCACCGCCCAGCTCTCGGGTGCTGGGCGATGCCACCGCCAGACCCTTCGGTTCACTTGTTGGGCTTCAAATTTAGCCCAAACCAAGTCTAATTTTGGGCCCAGTTGGCCCCTAACTAGGATATAGGATTATCTTTTAATCCTAATCCTAATTACAAGTGAACTACATAACAAAACACATCCTAAGCAAGTTTTCAACTATGAACGTCGAGTCTTGTTCCGGCGAGCTTTCCGACGAACTTCTTCCGACGGACTCCCAGCAAGCTCCTGAACTTGTGATGACTTTAACGAGTAGCCGAGCCTTCTCGGTGATCTCCGTGAACCTCCGACAATCTCTTCGACGAACTTCCTAAAATTCCGACAGGTTCCCGATTTCTTCTCGGTTGGTTCCGGCAGCATCTCCGACGATTCTTCGGACTCTTAAACGTCCATCGAACTTGACTCCGGTATTCTTGCTTTGTGTTTTCTAGTTATCGTAGTTACTCCTGCACACTTAACTCAATAATATGGATTAGATCAATTAATCCATCAATTGATTTTATCATCAAAATCCGAGATTCAACACTGTTATCTGTTGAATCTCGGATTTTGATGATGAAGTCAATTGTCATTTGTTGTCTAATCTATGTGTTGAGATAAGTGTGCAGGATTAATTACGATGAAAGATAGACAAGCAGCAGGAGTTGCGCCGAAGTCAAGTTCATGATCACGTTGGGAGTTCGAGAGTTCGACGGAAGTTCGGACGGTCGTCGGAGGTTCTGCGAGAACAGATCCGAGAAGTCCAGAAGCTTGCCAAGCGAAGCTCGTCGGAACTTGCCAAGTGGATCGTCGCAAAGTCCAGGAGTTTGCCGGAAGTCCGCAGGAGCATCACCGAGGGTTCATCGGATGATCGACGGAAGTTCGCCGGAAACTCGCCGGAAGGAGCGATTGACGCACCGAAGCAAAGCTGCAGAAGTTGTCTTAGATTTAATCGTAGTTAGCACGTCGATTAAGTTGGAAAATGGGAGGTGATCCCATTGGCTTAATCTTGGGGCAATTGGGCCCCTGAAAGACTGAAATTGGGCCGAATGGAATGAACCATTCGGACCCTGATTGCACCAGGAGGTGCAACCGCCCAGGCCAGGAGGTGGCACCGCCTGGGCTAGGCCTTCCAGCGAGACTGGGCGGTGCAACCTCCCCAGCCGGGAGGTGGCACCGCCTGAGCTCAGTCTTCGAGCTAGACTGGGCGGTGCAACCTCCCTGACAGAGAGGTGGCACCGCCTGAGCTCAGTCTTCGAGCAAGACTGGGCGGTGCAACCTCCCTGGCAGAGAGGTGGCACCGCCTGAGCTCGGTCTTCGAGCTCTGCCAGGCGGTGCAACCTCTCCAGTCAAGAGGTGCAACCGCCTGATCCCAGAATTCCGGGATTTGATTGTTTTGAGCTCCAAATTTGAATTGGGTTGGGGCCTATAAATTCCCCACCCATTCAGCACTGAAAAGATACAGACCTACACCGAAATCTTGATCTTTTCTGTGATTCTAAGAGCTCAAAAGTGTTGTAAAGCCTTTAAGTCTCCTCCTTCTGTTCTTCAAGTTTTCAGTTGTAAAGTGAGGAGAGAAAGGTCTGTAAAGGTTGTCTCCTGAGCCTGTCAAAAGGAGAGAAACTGTAAAAGGGCAGTTTGGCCTTCGCCTATTGAAGGAAGGCCCCTAGTTGACGTCGGCGACCTCGTCGGTGGAGGAAGCCAAAAGTGGAGTAGGTCAAGGCTGACCGAACCACTCTAAATCTCTGGTTTGCGTTTATTTTTGAGCACTTTATCATTACTACTGCTCTCTGCGCTTTCACGAACAAGTTCTAAGTGCTGTTCTTCCGAATCTGCATTCAGACGTAAATTCATATTTTCGTACATTACAGTTTACGTTTACGTTTGATTCTGCAGAACTGTCTTCCGTGCTTTTACGAACGAGTTTCTTTGCAGTTTACACTTACATTTTGATCCTATTGATAACTGCAAACTGTCCTCTACAATTTTACGAACGAGTTTCAACATTTAGACGTAAAACTGTATTTAGACGTAAATCGGCTTTCCTCGCACAATCATCAGATCTCAGTTCACGTTTACGTCTTGATTTCAACTGCATACTGCCTTTTGCGAGTATACAAACGAGTTTCAAAGTTCAGACGTAAATCTGCGTTTAAGACGTAAATCTGCGTTTAGACGTAAATCTGCGTCTAGATGTAAATCTGCGTTTAGACGTAAATCTATTTTTTGCAGATTACTTTTTGAGCTGTACAATAGCAGCACATTGTCTTTATACTTCTGCTTAAACTGCTCCTAGACGCAAACTGTGTTTAGACGCAATCTGCGCTTAGACGCAATCTGCGTTTAGACGCAATCTGCGCTTAGACGCAATATGCGCTAAGACACAAACTGCGCTTAGACGCAATCTGAGTTTAGACGCAATCTGCATTTAGACGCAAACTGCGTTTAGACGCTAACTGTGTTTAAACATAAACTGCACTTAATCATAAGTAATCTTAGAATCGACTTTTGCATCAAAATAGTCTTTATCGAACGAACGCAGCTTTCGTTTTTAATCGCTGAAAAATATCCGCTGCACTAATTCACCCCCCCCCCTCTTAGTGCTCTCGATCCTAACAATTGGTATCAGAGCCCGGTTAACTCTCAAAAGGATTAAAACCCAAGAGAGATGGCTTACGCCGGAAACCAAGAGGGTCATTCCATTACACGTCCACCCATGTTTAATGGGACGGACTACACCTATTGGAAGACCCGAATGAGAATCTTTCTTATTTCTATGGACATTGATCTTTGGAATCTTGTCGAGAATGGTTTTTCAAAGTCTTCTCTTCCAATGATCGATTGGAATGATTTGGAGAAGAAGGCTTTCGCTCTTAATGCAAAGGCTATGAATGCCTTATTTTGTGCACTTGATAAAAACGAGTTTAACCGTGTTTCAACTTGTGAAACTGCGTTTGATATTTGGCACACGCTCGAAGTGACCCATGAGGGCACAAGTAGAGTAAAAGAGTCAAAAATCAATTTGCTGTTACATTCTTTCGAACTTTTTCGGATGAAACCGAGTGAAACCATTGGCGACATGTTTACCCGTTTCACGGATGTCGTCAATGGTCTAAAAGGACTCGGAAAGAGCTTTTCGGATTTTGAGCTTGTTAATAAGATACTAAGATCCCTTCCTAAGAGTTGGGATCCTAAAGTCACCGCTATTCAAGAGGCAAAAGATCTGCGAAATTTCCCTCTTGAAGAACTAATCGGGTCATTAATGACCTACGAAATGACTTGTAAAGCTCATGAAGAGCAAGAAGACATCCTTCCAAAGAACAGGAAGGATATGGCACTCAAAACTTCAGAATGCCACTTGAGAGAAAACTCAAGTGATGAGGACTGTGATGATGACTTGGCACTTCTAACAAGAAAGTTTAAAAAGTTCTTTAAAAGAAACAAGTTTAAGAATGATGCAAAAAATAAACTTGAACCCAAAAAGGACCAAGTAATCTGCTATGAATGCAAAAAGCCAGGACACTACAAGAGTGATTGTCCCCAAGTCAAGAAAAGAACAACAAAGAAGAAGGCGCTCCAAGCAACATGGGATGATTCGAGCGCATCTGAGGAAGAGGAGTCCAACACCGAGCAAGTTGCTCATTACGCCTTAATGGCCATCGAAGATGAGGTAACAAATTCAATAGATGCTGATTTATCTTTCGATGAATTATTAAATGCTTTCAATGACTTATTTGACGAATGCAAGAGTATAAGTAGAAAATATAAATTGCTGAAAAAGATGCATGATAGTCTTACTTGTGAGTTTGATAAGTTAAAAGTCGAACATCATGATAGTTTAAATTCATGTATCAAATGTCATGATTTAGAAACTTTGCAAAAAGAAAACCTGCTACTCAAGGACACCTTGAAGAAATTCGAGGTTGGTAGCAAGTCATTAAACATGATCCTTGCAAACAAGGGTCACATTCCAAAAAGGAGCGGAATTGGATTTGTGAGAAGTCCTCACCAAAATCCAACCACCTTCATAAAAGGCTCCATCTTACATGTTCAACACCAAACCAAGTGTAACTTTTGTTGCAAATCTGGACACAAGACACATTGTTGTCCATTCAAGAAAATAAGTCCAAACAAACTAATCTGGGTTCCTAAAGGAACCATGACAAATTCTATGCAACATGATAAGAAATGTAGATCTATTTATGAGGCACCCAAAAGCAAATGGGTTCCTAAAGATCATCCCTTCCTATAAAAATATTAAAATTTTAGGCCGGAGCAAGAAATAATATTCTGCTCCTTGACTCTCGATGGTCAGAAACCAAGAATAAAAAAGAAACTCCCAACGCTTAAGTAACAAATGGAAGTTATGAAATCACAAATACGATTTGGATACAACCTTATTAGAAACATATGATATCCAAATTCACATACCCCCTTGATCTTCAAAACCCGTTAACACTATCATCTACGAATTAATTCTTGTATCATGAAGAAACTAAATATGTCATGATCTTAAAAGGGATACCAAACAAACTATCAACATACGTATGCACGTTAAAAGATCTATCTTGATCGTACAAGAGCTTCTTCCTTAAATAAAAACTCATACGAAATCGTGTAACAAACATTAATTGCTCTGAAACTCTCCTCAAGGCAAAGGCTCCCTGATCAAATCATATTAGGTGCTCACTGGCTGTAGGTGGTGGCACCTCTCCAGCTGGCGGTGGCACCTCCAGCTATCACGGGTTGCCAGAGGTTGCACCGCTCCAGCCAGAGGTGCAACCGCCCGCAACTCTGCCTTTTTAAACCCACACTAGGGCCGGCTATGGAACCGACCCCAACTCACTCCCATTTCCTCCTCTACTCTTCCAAGTCTCCTCCATTCCCATTTCACTCCTCTAAGCCTTCCAAATACCTCCCATTTCGGAGCAAAACATCAAGAATCCTTCCTTCTTTTGAAGATCTCACAAAGGTACTCTCTAAGAAGCTCTTAAATTCTGTTTTGTTCTTCATTTACTCTAGCTCATCATCATCCCTCTAAACAGCAGTTATGGGATCTAGAAGATCCTCAAGGGACAAGGGAAAGAGGAGATTAGTAGAAGAGTTTGATTTCACTCTTTTCGATTCGAAATACCATGCTGAAAAATTTCCCTCTTTCGAACTTAGATATATCAGTAAGGGAAAATACGTAGATCTAAATGAACTAAGAGACTTAGAGACCATCCAATGGTTTGCAAACCTAGGTCTACTTCCAATCTTGCAGATTAACGAACCCATCTATCCTAGGCTTGTTAGATTATTTTACAATAACATACAAATAGATGATGAAGGAAGGATGTCCACCTATCTTTTGGGACAACACATCTCAATCACTGATAGGTTCATTTGTGATATGATAGGCATTCCCATAAAAAGCATAGGACTCTACTTTAGAGGATCATGGGATGATGAAAGTATTGGAACATCCTATGTTGAAGCCTTAGGAACAATCTTTGCCAATCCTAACATAGCATTGGTTCCTAAAAGTTGTGAACATCTATTGCCTTTGAACACTAAGATACTTCATTATATCATGACTAGTATAATTCTTCCTAAACAATACCATCATGATGAAATAAGTCAACTAGAATTAGGAACTATGTACTCAATCATGAAGGGACATGACATCTGTCTTGGCTATCTTATTCAACAAAATATGTTAGAATTATCTAAGAAAGATATGATACTCCCATATGGTGGTATAATCACTAGAATAATAAAAGCTTACGACATTCTAATATCACCAGAAGAAGAAGTAATGAAAGTAGATCGATTCAGCATAATAAACAAAAATCTACTTCACCGACTAAGATGTTACTATAGAAACGGTAACTGGGTTAGACTCCCTAGAAGGACTGATCACCCTCAATCTGAACCAGAACCGGAAACACCAGTATTTAGGGGTACTCAATCTCCTCCGACCCTTCCCTTTGAGGAAACACATCCAGTTGAGCAAACTCATACATCCATCGAAGAAATTGGGATTCGTATGGATCGATTCGAACAGAGACAAGAACGGATTGAACAAAGACAAGATCAAATCCTATCTGAGTTGCAGCAAATTCATAGTCAATTTGACTCCTTGTTTAGGCACTTTAATTTTCCACCTCATCAATGAACTTATTGAACACCTGTTGTTGTTGTAAACTTCTTATGATACTCACTTCTGATGTACTGGCTGTAAACATCTATTGTGGTAAAAGTTATCTTAGATTTTTATGGTATCATTACTGTTTGGTATGTGATGTGTCCAAATTAAGAATGTTGTGCTTTGAAACTAAAAGTTTTGAAAATCTTGTGTTTTGATTTCATTCGAAGAGAACTAGGAATGTTGATGTGTCCGAACAGATAAATTTGTTAAAATAATTTTCTATTCGGACTATATTGTATGATCAAATCACTTGATTTCCATGATTATATGTGAAAATCTGCAACAAAATCTTGTCCGAATGCATCTTATTTATGAAACAGATTTTCTCATACACCTTCATGAAAATTGAGTTTCTGAAATAGATTTGATAAAGTGATTCATGTGTATGTATTCCATCCTGCAAAATCTTTACAATGGATTATAACACAAAGGGGAAGAAGTATTTAAAGCAATCTATGTAAAATTCCTCTATAAGCTTGCTATTATTATTTTCTGGTATCATAGTTACTATGCTTTTTGTTGATGACAAAGGGGGAGATATATATGAATTGATAAACACTGCCATGATTAGAAATACTATGAATGATGCTATAAACACTGCTATGATTATGCCATCCTTGCATCACCAAGAGATATATGAACATGTGCTAAAGTTTGCATTATGCCCTGAGTTGATATCTTATCATGTGAAGAAAATGCAAAACTTGCTAGAATATTTCAAATGTGTGCATCATGTAATAAGTTTCACAGCTTTATATGATAATGTTCAAACTACATGATGAATAGTTATAAACACAATCATACAAACTTATTGATGTATGCCAAACCCTGACATCATCCTTGAAGAGATACATCATGATGAGTATCATGATGGGAGTATTGATAAGTTTAACTGATCTAACTTATCAATACGTCACTTGAATTCTTAGGTCTTGAATTCAAGGTTGACTTATCTCAACTATGGCATATAGACAGGGGGAGTTAAGGATAACTCCATTATCAATTGATTGTCATCATCAAAAAGGGGGAGATTGTTGAATCTCGGATTTTGATGATGAAGTCAATTGTCATTTGTTGTCTAATCTATGTGTTGAGATAAGTGTGCAGGATTAACTACGATGAAAGATAGACAAGCAGCAGGAGTTGCGTCGGAGTCAAGTTCATGATCACGTTGGGAGTTCGAGAGTTCGACGGAAGTTCGGACGGTCGTCGGAGGTTCTGCGAGAACAGATCCGAGAAGTCCAGAAGCTTGCCAAGCGAAGCTCGTCGGAACTTGCCAAGTGGATCGTCGCAAAGTCCAGGAGTTTGCCGGAAGTCCGCAGGAGCATCACCGAGGGTTCATCGGAAGATCGACGGAAGTTCGCCGGAAACTCGCCGGAAGGAGCGATTGACGCACCGAAGCAAAGCTGCAGAAGTTGTCTTAGATTTAATCGTAGTTAGCACGTTGATTCAGTTGGAAAATGAGAGGTGATCCCATTGGCTTAATCTTGGGGCAATTGGGCCCCTGAAAGACTGAAATTGGGTCGAATGGAATGAACCATTCGGACCCTGATTGCACCAGGAGGTGCTACCGCCCAGGCCAGGAGGTGGCACCGCCTGGGCTAGGCCTTCCAGCGAGACTGGGCGGTACAACCTCCCCAGCCGGGAGGTGGCACCGCCTGAGCTCAGTCTTCGAGCTAGACTGGGCGGTGCAACCTCCCTGACAGAGAGGTGGCACCGCCTGAGCTCAGTCTTCGAGCAAGACTGGGCGGTGCAACCTCCCTGGCAGAGAGGTGGCACCGCCTGAGCTCGGTCTTCGAGCTCTGCCAGGCGGTGCAACCTCTCCAGTCAAGAGGTGCAACCGCCTGATCCCAGAATTCCGGGATTTGATTGTTTTGAGCTCCAAATTTGAATTGGGTTGGGGCCTATAAATTCCCCACCCATTCAGCACTGAAAAGATACAGACCTACACCGAAATCTTGATCTTTTCTGTGATTCTAAGAGCTCAAAAGTGTTGTAAAGCCTTTAAGTCTCCTCCTTTTGTTCTTCAAGTTTTCAGTTGTAAAGTGAGGAGAGAAAGGTCTGTAAAGGTTGTCTCCTGAGCCTGTCAAAAGGAGAGAAATTGTAAAAGGGCAGTTTGGCCTTCGCCTATTGAAGGAAGGCCCCTAGTTGACGTCGGCGACCTCGTCGGTGGAGGAAGCCAAAAGTGGAGTAGGTCAAGGCTGACCGAACCACTCTAAATCTCTGGTTTGCGTTTATTTTTGAGCACTTTATCATTACTACTGCTCTCTGTGCTTTCACGAACAAGTTCTAAGTGTTGTTCTTCCGAATCTGCATTCAGACGTAAATTCGTATTTTCGTACATTACAGTTTACGTTTACGTTTGATTCTGCAGAACTGTCTTCCGTGCTTTTACGAACGAGTTTCTTTGCAGTTTACACTTACATTTTGATCCTATTGATAACTGCAAACTGTCTTCTACAATTTTACGAACGAGTTTCAACATTTAGACGTAAAACTGCATTTAGACGTAAATCGGCTTTCCTCGCACAATCATCAGATCTCAGTTCACGTTTACGTCTTGATTTCAACTACATACTGCCTTCTGCGAGTATACAAACGAGTTTCAAAGTTCAGACGTAAATCTGCGTTTAAGACGTAAATCTGCGTTTAGACGTAAATCTGCGTCTAGACGTAAATCTGCGTTTAGACGTAAATCTGTTTTTTGCAGATTACTTTTTGAGCTGTACAACAGCAGCACATTGTCTTTATACTTCTGCTTAAACTGCTCCTAGATGCAAACTGTGTTTAGACGCAATCTGCGCTTAGACGCAATCTGCGTTTAGACGCAATCTGCGCTTAGACGCAATCTGCGCTAAGACGCAAACTGCGCTTAGACGCAATCTGAGTTTAGACGTAATCTGCATTTAGACGCAAACTGCGTTTAGACGCTAACTGTGTTTAAACGTAAACTGCACTTAATCATAAGTAATCTTAGAATCGGCTTTTGCATCAAAATAGTCTTTATCGAACGAACGCAGCTTTCGTTTTTTAATCGCTGAAAAATATCCGCTGAACGAACGCCCTCTTAGTGCTCTCGATCCTAACATTATCACCCGGGCAAAGCCACTATGGTAGCTGATGCTCTTAGTAGAAAATATACATGTTTTATGACTAGTCTAGTCGTGAAGCAATAGAAGTTATTAGAAGAAAATTTTGATTTGAATGCTATGTTGAAAGAACAAGACTCAATGATATTGATGACCTCCATTCAGGTGCAATATGATCTTATTCAACAAATTAAGGAAGGACAATTACGAGATCCACGTTTAATCTACTTGAGGAATAAAGTAGAAAAGGAATTGAAGCCAAAATTTCAAGTAACAAAGGATGGCCTATTGAGATTTGGGAATAGAGTGTGTGTACCAAATGAACCAGATATTAAGAACCAAATCCTAAAGGAAAGTCATACTTCAAAGTACACCATGCATCCTGGGAGCACTAAGATGTATAGAGATCTCCAAAGTCTTTATTGGTGGGAAGGCATTAAGAAGGAAATTGCAATGTATGTTTCAAAATGTTTGACTTGTTAGCAAATCAAAGTAGAACACCAAAGACCTGGAGGGTTGTTGCAACCTTTAGATATCCTTAAATGGAAATGGGAATGTATTACCATGGATTTTGTTTCAGGATTACCTAGAACCTCTAGAAAGCATGATGCTATTTGGGTTATCATTGATAGGTTAAAAAAATCTGCACATTTCCTACCAATTAATATGACTTATTCGCTTGATAGACTTGCAGATTTATATGTCAATGAAATAGTAAGACTTCATGATATTCCAAAAGAGATCATCTCTGATAGAGACTCCAGATTTCTTTCTAGATTCTGGAGCAGATTACAGGAATCTATGAGCATTAAAGTCAAGCTTAGTACTGCATATCATCCTCAAACTGATGGTCGATCAGAAAGAACAATTCAAACACTTGAGGATTTGCTTAGAGCCTATGTTATGGATTGAAAAGGTGAATGGGATAAAGATATTTTACTTATTGAGTTCACTTAAAATAATAGTTATCATTCAAGTATTCAGATGGCTCCTTATGAAGCTTTATATGGGCGAAAGTGCATAACACCTATATTTTGGGAGGAAGTTGGTGATAGAAAGTTATTAGTACCAGACAAAGTACAAGAAACTACCGAGAAAATTCAAGTTATAAGGAAAAGGTTAAAAACTGCTCAGAGTCATCAAAAGAATTATGCTGACAAAAGAAGACGAGATATCGAGTTTGAAATCGGAGATTTTGTATTCTTAAATGTCTCCCCTTCCAAAGGCATTATAAGGTTTGGGAAGAAAGGAAAGTTAAGCCCAAGATTTATTGGACCTTTTGAGGTTCTTGAGAGGGTTGGTTATGTCACTTACAGGATTGCCTTGCCACCATCGTTGTGCCATATCCATAATATATTCCATGTTTCGATGATTAGAAAGTATATATCTGATCCTTCTCATATCATTAAGTATGAGCTGATGGAGATCGATAAAGATTTATCTTATGTGGAAGAGCTCATTCAGATTGTTGATCAGAAAGAAAAGATCCTAAGGAATCGGGTCATCCCTCCGGTTCAAGTAATTTGGAGACATCATTCTGGAGAGGAAACAACCTGGGAGCTAGAGGAGGAACTGAAAAAGGTTTATCCCCATCTTTTCATCGATAGAGGTATGATAAATTTAGAGGACTAAATTTTTCTTTTAAGGGGGGGAGAGTGTAACATCCCTCATTTCTGAATTTTCGTATAAGTTTCTAGTTGGAATGTAAGTATCTATTTTAAATTTGATAAAAGAGTCAAATTATGAATCCGAGAACTTATTCATAAGATTTGGAGGATTTGTTCAAAAACAAATCTGAGGACCTATATGTAAACCCTGAGGACCTAATCGTAAATATAATAATACAAGGACTAAACTGTAAAATATACAAAATTACAAATCCCACCATTTAAGCCACTCTGCCTTCATTCTTAAGGAACCAGAGAAGGCAGCTGCATGGAAGAACAGAGAAAGAAAGAAAGAAGAAGAGAAAAAAAAAGGGGGAAGAAGAAGAAGAAAAAATTTGGGGCTTTGAGGTTTCTTACTCAAATATTCTCAATTAGGGTCATAATTCTTAAAGACAAGTGTTCTAACCCCATCCTATAGAAATATTAGTCTATATTCTTATATTGATTCTAAATAATCTGAAAGATTTCTGCTTAGAACCTGATATTTCTCTCTTTAGACATAAAACCATGGATCTAAAATTTTTTGATAAACTGACCCCTATACACTGTTTCAGCTATAATTTTAGCAACAAAAGTAGATTTGGGCAGGACCCAGTTCATTTGAAATTAGATTCTGATATCTTTCTTTTGACACTGATTTTGAAGATTTTGGACACTGAATACTTACCTAAACGTCTATTTCAAATGAGCCTATAGATGCTGCAAAACAGGGATCAAAATTTCTGACCTTTCGATACTAAAATACCTATAAGTTCCTGTTGGAAATTCTGATTTATACGAAACTAATTTCAATAGAAATTAGACTTGTAGACCTTTCTTTTAACATATAGATTGAAAAATTTGGAATTCAAATGCCTATCCTCTTATCTGTTGAACCTGACCCTATGAATTCTGCAAAACAATGATTTTGCTTTTGACCTTTGGTTACTAAATCAATGCTAACTCCTTGTTGGAAACCTTGATTCATATGAAATTTATTTCATCAGAAAATAGATTGATATATCTTTCAACAATAGCTTTCTTGAGGGTATTGGAGCATAATTGACAACCTGAATCATTTATTCAATGTGCCTCTTGAATTCTACCAGAAATCGAGCTTTGGTTGATTTCGCATATTCTGGTTTCATTCCTTTGGAAATTGATATCCTTTAGCTTTCTTATTCAATTGAGCTTTATATTACTGCTTTAAACTCTTGTATGCTCTTGTCCTTAAAATTATTTGTATTTTTGAAAACTATTGTGTAACGTTTATGCTATATCGTATTGACTCATATAGGCACATGTATATCCAATTATTTCGCATTTGCTTTCGATACGTGCCTATTCCAGTTTCATTCCTTTGGATATTGAATTCATCTAACCTTCTCATTTGAATTGAGTTATATATGATTGCTTGGAATCCTTGAATGCTCTTGCTTTCATTTCCTTTCAAATTTGAATACAATTGTGAAAGATTATTGCTTACTTCGTATTGACTCATAAAGGCACATGTATGTTTTGTTGTTCCGCGTGTGCTTCCGATATGTGCTATTCATTGTTCATACTATCCTTTTGTACTCTGGTGTTTGTAGGATATTGTGAACATTTGCCAGAAATGGTGAAGGGAGTTATGTATAGAGCCTGTGATGCTCTGCCGGCCCTTATGACTTCACTCAGACGTGGGTGGATGGAGCTCCCAGACGTGGGAGACTTATATTTGGTGGTCATTCAGAAATAGATGTACCATATTATGTTATGGTCCCAATTCACCTTCTATATGTTTGATATGGTATCCACAGCTTTGGTTATGTGTTTCTATACATGCTTTGGATAAGAATGATATGAATGCAATGTCAAATTCGACGTTTGAGCTTCTGTTTCGTATTTGTCTTTGAAATGCTTTGAAATGGTCCATACGCCATTGATATGTTCCGAAATATTTCATTTATCAATGATATGCTCTGAAACATTTCGTACGCCTTTGATATGCTCCAAAATGTTTCATTTGCTATTGTTATGCTTTGAAATGTTCCATATGTTGTTGATATGCTCTGGAACATTTCATATGCTATTGATATGCTCCACTTACTCTATGCTCCATCTGTTATGAACCAAATATGTTTGATTGAGATGACATTTGTGATTCTGCCCTAATGAGATTACGTCTATGAATTATTATATTCTGCCTTGGATTTTGAAACCTTATTTGTTTAGAAATTGTCCCCTTTTACCATGGATATGTTAGTCACTTGCTGAGCTTTATATGCTCACCCCGTTGTTGTATAAATTTTTCAGGATAGCTTGTCGCTCGCTTAAATGTTAAGATTGGGCTGAGGCACTGGAAAGCTAAAAGATTTTGGGCAGATCTTTATTAGTATATATGTTTTTGTTGTATAAGCACACTTTGCATATAATTAAATATTGACGATGAATCTAAACTTGTGGATTTTATATAAGTTTAAAGGACCTCTCATGTTTAGGATTATGGAATGTTAAGTTTAATTCGTGTAATGACATAAACCTTTGGTAAATGTTGGTTTTGTGACTGTATAGACTCCCACACTTGTGAATTTATGTTGTGGTTATTATTTTGGTGAGTTGGGTTCGGATTTTATGAATCATCGAGCGATGTGTTGTAAGTTTATGACTGCACAGGGTTTATAAATTTGTAGATTATAGAGGTGAAATTTTGATCTGAATGTTTTCTTAGTGACCTCAAATGTGTAATTGGATCCTGGATGGATTTGTGTTGAAAATTTTTTAATATTATTGATATTTTAAGGGGCGTGACAGAGGTGGTATCAGAGCATGGTTTGAGGATCACTGAAATATTTGATATGTTGACGTACAAAATATATTGAGGTCTAATGAACTATAGTGATTGGTGGAAATTTTTTTGATGCATTTTAGGAATCTAGGATGATGAGGACATTTGGGTCCTCCTATTTCATTTGTTTCTGATTAATTAAGGGGGATGAAAGGGTTTATCAAGGATACTAAATCAAAGTAGCGCAATGAAAACATGGTGAACGTAATTTCATTAGTGGTAGAAAAATGGATGATACAAACGGAGAAGATATTTGATGTACAAAATTATTTTAATGATCAAAATATTTCTTTTGACACCTTATTTTGGAAGTAAAGACTTATTATTAATGGGAACAATGAAAAGAATTTTTGGAGATCAGTGGCAAGAATGATAAAGACAAGTTTACCAATAAAAATATGATTGGAAATGAATCAGAAAGTAATAACAAGAGGGTAAGACATTTGGATTTGAAATGGGAAGTCACCACAAAAGACTCAATCACGTGTGAATTGCAAGTTAAATTGTGAAATAAGTTTGTGATTTCGGGTGACTGGAGTCTATTTTGCTTATGGAAAGTTGGATCATAAAATAAAAGACTGCCACTTGAACAAGAAGAAAGAGTCACTGCCTCATAAATCATCAGCCCATGTTAGAGTATATGCTATCACTGAATATGATTCTAAAACTTCTGAATTAGTGGTCGAAGGTATTATTCATGTTTATGAAAGAATGTAAATATTTGTTTGACCATGGGGTCCCATCTATGATTTGATTCGTAAAATTTTGCTTATCACTTGGGCATTCTGTAACATCCCCCATTTTTGAAAATTTAGTAAAATATTTGTTTGTAAAAATAAGGATTCTTTAATAATTATTTATATTAAATAATATTAAAGTTTATGGCTAAGGACCTAAGAGTAAATATTAAAATTTTGATATGATTTATAGAATATTCAGAATTGAGTAAATAAAAATAAAATAAAATAAAAATTAGTGGACATGTGTCACTAGCTAGTTTAATGATGCCACCTAAGTTTGCCCTAAGGATGACACCTAGCACTTTTCATGCATGCTTGCCACCTTGAAACTTTGCAACTCTTGTGTTAACCAAAAGTAATTAAGTAAGAGATTAAAGGAGAAACTAAATGTAACCTTCAGATGCTGCATCCAACGTGAGTTTAAGAAGAGAAGAGAAGGGAAGAAGAAGAAGAGGAATTGAAGAAGAAGATTTGATTGAGGTTTTGCATCAACTCCCCCCATTTGGGAATCAAATTTATTTAAGGCAAGTGTTCTAATCTCTTCCTACAGAATTCCTAATCTTTGTTTTCCTTTTAATTCTTCATAATGCAAAAGATTTCAGCTTAGTACCAAACCGTTCTTTCCTTTTGATACAAATCCATGAATCTGAAATTTTTTCGGTAATCTGACCTCTATTCAATGGTTCGGTCATAACATTTTGTAATAAACTCTGATTTAGACAAAGCCTATTCCATTTGAAAGTATACTCAAATATCTTTATTTTGACACTAAGATTGAATGATTCGGAGTTCAAATGCCTACTAAGACTTCTGTTTGAATTAACCCTACAGATTCTGCAAAATAGGGACTGAAATTTCTGACCTTCTGTTACTAAATTGCTCATAACTCTCTAGAGAAAATTCTGAACTAAGCAAAACTTAGTTCTTTGGAAACTAGATTCGTGTATCTTTCTTTTGACACCTAGTTGGAAATTTTGAAGTATGTTTGCCTTCTGAAACTTCTGTTTAAATCGATTCTATCAAGTCTGCAAAACAGGGATGATAATTTCTGACCTTCCTTTACTCTATTTGTTGTAACTTCCTGTTAAGAACTCAAAAAATTATAAATCTGAGTTCATCGGAAAATAGATTGATACAGCTTTCCAATGACACCTATTTTTAGTGATTTGGAGCATATTTGGTCACTCAAATAATTCAGAAACTATACCATTCAAATCCTGTCATAATTGAAAACTTTGTTGGGATTTGCCTATTCAATTTTCATCCTATTGGAAATATGATTTCTGCTAAATTCTTCTTCAATTGAGCTTTATATTAGTCCTTTGAAGTTCTTGTATTGTTCATCCTGAAATTATTGAATATCTGAAATTTATTATGTAATGTTTTGTTTGCATTTCCTTGTTTGATAAAGGCACATGCATATCTTCGTTGTTCCGCTTGTGCTTCTGATATGTGTCAATGTTATTGTTCATACTACCCTTTTGTACTCTGGTGTCTTGTGGGATATTGTGAACCTTTGCCAGAAATGGTAAAGGGAGTTATGCTTAGAGCCCGCGATTGCTCTGCCGGCCCCATTGACTTCACTCAGACGTGGGTGGATGGAGCTCCCAGACGTGGGAGACTTATGATTGGTGGTCATCCAGAAATGGATGAATCACATTATGTATTGGTCCCACAGCGCCATCTATGTTTATTGATATGATATCCAAAGTTTTGTTTATGAGTTCATATTATGCTTTGGATAAAAATGGAATGCATGTTACATCAAAAATGACATACAAGCTTGTGTTTATTACTCGGTTCACTTGTTATACCTTGAAGTGTTTCGTATGTCATTGTTATGCTCTCAAACACTCTTATTCCTTTGATATGTACCTAAATGCTTCATGTGTCATTTGATACATGCCTAAATGCTTCTTTTGCCAATGAAATGCTCCAATTTCCTTTTCTCCTATTGTTATGTCTAATGCCTGTTTTTGAACGAGGTAAACCTTTGTGATTTTATATCAAATGAGATGACTTCAAATGAACACTTGTATTTCTACTTTTGTATTTTGATACTAAGCTTGCTTGAACTTCTCCTATCGCCATGGATATGTTAGACACTTGCTGAGCTCTTTATGCTCACCCCGTTGCTATATAATTTTTTTTCAGGGTAGCTTGTCACGCACTGAAAAGCTAGAATTGGGTTAAAGCAGTGAAAGGCTAGAAGATTTTTGAGCTAATCTTTGTTGGATGATGGTTTTTTTGTTGTATAGGAAACTTTACTTCTGATGTAATGTTAAGGATCTGTTGATACTTATGTGTTGAAAAATGTTTAAAGGACCGCTCATGTGTATGGAATGATAAGTCTAAGTTGTATAAGGATAAGAACTCATGGTAAATAATCATCTTTTTGTGATTGTATATACTTCTATGTTTATGGATTTTGTGTTGTGGTTGATGTTTAGTTGAGTTGCCTTTAGATTTTGTGAATCTCTAAGTGAAGTGGATTATGATTTACGTAACGTTCAGGTTTATGAATTGTGAATGTTGATTTTGAATGATTCTTAGTATCCTCAAATTGTTAGATTGGATCCTGGATTGAATTGATGATGAATTATAATATTTTTGATTTTAGATAGGGTCACACCTCCTGAATGTGATAATTCTTGCGGGGCGTGACAGAGTGGTATCAGAGCATGATTTGAGGATTTCTAAGAATTTTGATATGCTAGATGTGTAATAAATTTTGAGGTTTAGTGATTTCTATTTAGAGACTGATCAAAAGCTTTCTTTTGTTATTTTTAGAAAGCAAGGATGACGAGGTCATCTGGTTCTCCTGTTGCATCTACTTCTGATCAATTGAGTGGAATTATGAAAACTCTAGAGTCGATGACACAAGTAATGCAACAACAAGTCCGACAAGGAAGAAATGATGAAGTTGGGAATTCAAACCAGACTGGGTTGGGAATTGAACAATTTAAGAAGCTTAGTCCTCCCAGTTTTAGTGGTGAGCCTGATCCAATGGTAGCAGAACAATGGATGATGCAGATGGAGAAAATATTTGATGTTTTAAATTGCCCAGATGATAAGAAGGTTTCTCTTGCTACCTTCATGCTAGAAGGAGAGGCTGAGCACTGGTGGCGAACCATGACGAGGGTTTCTGAAGCTCGACAGGAGCCAATCACTTGGAAGGTATTTACAGAAAAGTTCAATGATAAATATTTTCCGGATTGTATCAGAGAGCAGAAAGAATTGGAGTTCCTGAATCTCATCCAGGGAAATTTGACAGTAGCCAAATATGAGTCTAAATTTACCGAGCTCTCTAGATTTTCCACACATATGATTGATGATGAATATAGGAAAGCAAGAAGATTTGAAAGAGGATTAAGGCCGGCAATAAGAAGCCGGATATCAGCTTTGAAACTCCAAGTATACACTGATGTAGTAGAAAGAGCTTTCATACTTGAAAAAGACTTGATGGAGATCCAAGAAATCAGGGACAAGAATAGCAAGGATAAGTTTGTTGGTAAAAGTAAGAGAGGAAATGAAGCAGAAAGAAGTAACGAGAAGGTAAAGGTACCTAGATTTGAGAAAGGAACTCCATCGCAAAGAACTCTATCATGTACAAAATGTGGACGTAATCATGAAACAAGTGAGTGTTTTTGGGTGACTGGAGCCTGTTTTGCCTGTGGAAAGTTAGATCATAAAGTCAGAGACTGCCCACTAAACAAGAAGAAAGAGCCACTACTCCCTAAGCCGACAGCCCATGCTAGAGTATATGCTATCACAGAACAAGATTCCAGAGCCTCTAAATCAGTGGTTGAAGGTATTCTACATGTTTCTAATAGAAATGCAAAAGTTTTGTTTGATCCTGGCTCCAACTTGTCTTTTGTTTCACAATATTTTGCTTGTCACTTGGGCATTCAACCTAAACCACTAGATTATTTGCTACACGTAACTACTGTTGTTGGGGATTCCTTGACAACAAATCTGGTTTATCCTCATCTTTTCGCTGAAAGAGATATGACGAATTTAGAGGACTAAATTTTATTCTAAGGAGGGGAGAGTGTAACATCCCCCATTTTTGAAAATTTAGTAAAATATTTGTTTGTAAAAATAAGGATTCTTTAATAATTATTTATATTAAATAATATTAAAGTTTATGGCTAAGGACCTAAGAGTAAATATTAAAATTTTGATATGATTTATAGAATATTCAGAATTGAGTAAATAAAAATAAAATAAAATAAAAATTAGTGGACATGTGTCACTAGCTAGCTTAATGATGCCACCTAAGTTTGCCCTAAGGATGACACCTAGCACTTTTCATGCATGCTTGCCACCTTGAAACTTTGCAACTCTTGTGTTAACCAAAAGTAATTAAGTAAGAGATTAAAGGAGAAACTAAATGTAACCTTCAGATGCTGCATCCAACGTGAGTTTAAGAAGAGAAGAGAAGGGAAGAAGAAGAAGAGGAATTGAAGAAGAAGATTTGATTGAGGTTTTGCATCAACTCCCCCCATTTGGGAATCAAATTTATTTAAGGCAAGTGTTCTAATCTCTTCCTACAGAATTCCTAATCTTTTTTTTCCTTTTAATTCTTCATAATGCAAAAGATTTCAGCTTAGTACCAAACCGTTCTTTCCTTTTGATACAAATCCATGAATCTGAAATTTTTTCGGTAATCTGACCTCTATTCAATGGTTCGGTCATAACATTTTGTAATAAACTTTGATTTAGACAAAGCCTATTCCATTTGAAAGTATACTCAAATATCTTTATTTTGACACTAAGATTGAATGATTCGGAGTTCAAATGCCTACTAAGACTTCTGTTTGAATTAACCCTACAGATTCTGCAAAATAGGGACTGAAATTTCTGACCTTCTGTTACTAAATTGCTCATAACTCTCTAGAGAAAATTCTGAACTAAGCAAAACTTAGTTCTTTGGAAACTAGATTCGTGTATCTTTCTTTTGACACCTAGTTGGAAATTTTGAAGTATGTTTGCCTTCTGAAACTTCTGTTTAAATCGATTCTATCAAGTCTGCAAAACAGGGATGATCATTTCTGACCTTCCTTTACTCTATTTGTTGTAACTTCCTGTTAAGAACTCAAAAAATTATAAATCTGAGTTCATCGGAAAATAGATTGATACAGCTTTCCAATGACACCTATTTTTAGTGATTTGGAGCATATTTGGTCACTCAAATAATTCAGAAACTATACCATTCAAATCCTATCATAATTGAAAACTTTGTTGGGATTTGCCTATTCAATTTTCATCCTATTGGAAATATGATTTCTGCTAAATTCTTCTTCAATTGAGCTTTATATTAGTCCTTTGAAGTTCTTGTATTGTTCATCCTGAAATTATTGAATATCTGAAATTTATTATGTAATGTTTTGTTTGCATTTCCTTGTTTGATAAAGGCACATGCATATCTTCGTTGTTCCGCTTGTGCTTCTGATATGTGTCAATGTTATTGTTCATACTACCCTTTTGTACTCTGGTGTCTTGTGGGATATTGTGAACCTTTGCCAGAAATGGTAAAGGGAGTTATGCTTAGAGCCCGCGATTGCTCTGCCGGCCCCATTGACTTCACTCAGACGTGGGTGGATGGAGCTCCCAGACGTGGGAGACTTATGATTGGTGGTCATCCAGAAATGGATGAATCACATTATGTATTGGTCCCACAGCGCCATCTATGTTTATTGATATGATATCCAAAGTTTTGTTTATGAGTTCATATTATGCTTTGGATAAAAATGGAATGCATGTTACATCAAAAATGACATACAAGCTTGTGTTTATTACTCGGTTCACTTGTTATACCTTGAAGTGTTTCGTATGTCATTGTTATGCTCTCAAACACTCTTATTCCTTTGATATGTACCTAAATGCTTCATGTGTCATTTGATACATGCCTAAATGCTTCTTTTGCCAATGAAATGCTCCAATTTCCTTTTCTCCTATTGTTATGTCTAATGCCTGTTTTTGAACGAGGTAAACCTTTGTGATTTTATATCAAATGAGATGACTTCAAATGAACACTTGTATTTCTACTTTTGTATTTTGATACTAAGCTTGCTTGAACTTCTCCTATCGCCATGGATATGTTAGACACTTGCTGAGCTCTTTATGCTCACCCCGTTGCTATATAATTTTTTTTCAGGGTAGCTTGTCACGCACTGAAAAGCTAGAATTGGGTTAAAGCAGTGAAAGGCTAGAAGATTTTTGAGCTAATCTTTGTTGGATGATGGTTTTTTTGTTGTATAGGAAACTTTACTTCTGATGTAATGTTAAGGATCTGTTGATACTTATGTGTTGAAAAATGTTTAAAGGACCGCTCATGTGTATGGAATGATAAGTCTAAGTTGTATAAGGATAAGAACTCATGGTAAATAATCATCTTTTTGTGATTGTATATACTTCTATGTTTATGGATTTTGTGTTGTGGTTGATGTTTAGTTGAGTTGCCTTTAGATTTTGTGAATCTCTAAGTGAAGTGGATTATGATTTACGTAACGTTCAGGTTTATGAATTGTGAATGTTGATTTTGAATGATTCTTAGTATCCTCAAATTGTTAGATTGGATCCTGGATTGAATTGATGATGAATTATAATATTTTTGATTTTAGATAGGGTCACACCTCCTGAATGTGATAATTCTGGGGGGGCGTGACACATTCAACCTAGATTACTGCATTATGTGCTATACGTAAATACGATCATTGGAGATTCTTTGATAACGGACTTGAATCTGGTCCTCTTGTTTGATTTTATTGAAGAACTTGAACTTTTTGCTGATTTAGTTCTCCTAGAGATTTGGAGTTTTGATATTATATTTGGTATGGATTGACTATCTTCTTATCATACCAGTATGGATTGTTATATAACAAATGATCACTTTTTGCATATTAGATCAGCCCATCCTTTATTTTGAAAGTATTGGACATGATTTATCTCCTTGCCTAATGTATCCCAGGATGATTTGCCCGAATTACCTCCAAAACGTGATTTTGATTTTGATTTGGTCTTTGGGACAATCCCAATATATAATCCTCTCTACAGAATGACATCATTTGAGTAAGTGGAATTAGAAAAGAAACTATAAGGACTATTAAATAAAGATTTTATTTGGCTTAATATTTCATCATGGGGTGCTCTGGTGTTAGTTAAAAAGATGGATGGAACATTGAAGCTTTGTATTGATTATAGACAGTTGAATTAGGTGACCATAAAAAATAAGTATCCCATACCCAGAATTGATGATTTGTTTGGTCAATTGTAGGGTGCACAAGTATTCTCTAAGATTGACCTCAGATCAGGTTACTATCAGTTGAAGATCAAGGAGGAGGATATTCCAAAAATAGCTTTTAGAACTCGATATGGTCACTATGAATTCTTGGTGATGCCTCTTGGTTTGACTAATGCCCCTGTAGCTTTTATGGAACTAATGAATAGGATAGTTCAATCGCTCTTGGATGGCTGTGTAATTGTATTCATTGACGACATATTGGTGTATTCAAGGAGTAATCTAAAGCATGAGGAACACTTGAGAAATGTATTGTCCATACTAAGAGAAAAGAAGTTGTATGCAAAGTTCAACAAATGTGAATTATGTTTGAATAAAGTTGCTTTCTTAGGCCATTTGATTTCAAGGAAGGGCATATATGTTGATCCAAAGAAAGTATAAGATGTAGTTAAATGGGAAGTATCAACAAATGTAACATAAGTTAGAAGCTTCTTAGGCATGATAGATTATTACAAGAGATTTATGGAGGGATTTTCTCGAATCGCTCAATCTCTCACCAAACCCACTAAGAAGAATGTGAAATTTGTAGGGGATGATGATTGTGAGCAAAGTTTTCAAGTGTTAAAAAGAAGATTCACTAGTGCCCCTATTCTCACTATTCCAAGTGGTAGTGAGGGATTTGTAGTTATTACTGATGCTTCAAGAAAGGGTCTTGGATGTGTTTTGATGCAGGAAGGGAGAGTGATTGCTTATGCTTCGAGACAACTAAAAGGTTATGAACTGAATTATCCAACTCATGATTTGGAATTGGCAGCAATTGTTTTTGCTCTAAAGATTTGGAGAGCATTAGGGTTTTCTAGGCAAAAGATAGTTTTGCCCCTTGGAATTTGAGAAATTCTAATTTCTGTCTTTTTTCTAAATTACGAAAATACCCCTAGGAATTAAGAAATTCCCTATATATCCCTGATTTCATAAAATACTAATTAATTAAAAAGTTTAGTTGATTATTATTTTTATTATTATCTAGTAGTCCTACATGATGATGATTATTTATACATGTGATGTATGATATGTGGACGGATGATCATTAACCGTGTGATGTGTGTACTTATGATTATTATTATTGGAGTCTGCGAGCCTCCATTATATTTCTCGTTTATTATCGGGCCTGCGTGTCTATGATTAAGTTGTAATCACATGAGGAGGCGCAGCGAGAGCGTGGATGCGATAACGGGACCCACGAGACGGATGATCGCGATGCATGAAAATGCATCGAGATGTCGACAGAATCGACAAGGACGAGATGGATGATCACAAGGCATGGAGATGCACCGTTGCACACATAGATCTTGATGTGAGTGTTTAGGCCTACTGGCTCGGGCCTAATCACATTAGGTTGTGGTCCATGATCATCTAGTGTGATTGCTTATATACATACTAGATGTGTATATATATTTGCATGCGATGTAGATATATATTAAATATGTTTATGTGTGACATATCATATTAGGAGACCAAATCATAGAAACATCTCTCTCGATAATATTAAGTCGGAAAACGTGAGGCAATTAGATTGACCCACGTGACCTTCCATCGTTATAAGTAGGAACCGATTCCCAGTGTAGGTTGAGTTGGTCGAGTCCCTCGAGACTCACCTATATCGCGATTCACTATCTTGCTTACGGCATAGAGATGTCACTGGTGACCTGAGGACATGGTATGCTTGGTCGAGTCCCTCGAGGGTATATCATCAAATCAGACTCATCTTGTAACGAAGGTGTTGACTTAACCGAGCATCATGGTTGGTCGAGTCCCTCGAGACCATGGTGATTCGAAGGCCGAACAGGACGGGAATCACAAGGAGTTGTGATCGGCAAGAGTTGCCTACCTTTTAGGCTTAATGTGATTGATCGAGTCCCTTGAGGTTACACTAAGACACTGATTGGATCCTGATCCCCACTAGAAGTCTGCCGGAAACTTCCGTTTCACGTGCTGAGGGTGTCGCATGACTCGTTAGTAAAATAGTGGGAGCATATTAAGATAGAAGTCAATATCTTGATAGTTTATTTCTTGTAAAATCTGCATATTATTCATTTCTGCTACATCTTTATTTTTAGATAATATCGCTTTCAAATCCCTTACGTGGCATACTTGATGTCAACCGCCTTACTGGTCCAAATTATACGGATTGGCTCTGTAACTTGAGAATTGTTCTCACGACGGAGAAAATCGTGTACGTCCTTGATACAGTGATGCTTGCGCCCGAAGAAGGGGCAAGCGAGGATGAGATCGCTCGCTACGTGAAGTACATTGATGACTCCACTCTTGCTCAGTGCTATATGTTGGGCTCTATGACTCCTGAGTTATAGAGACAACATGAAAAGATTGATGCTAGATCCATTCTTCTATATGTTCATAAATTGTTTGAGGAATAGAGAACGACTTAGCGATATGAGATATCCAAGAGCCTCTTCCGCGTTAGGATGACTGAGGGGACATCGGTTCAGAACCATATCCTAAAGATGATTGAGTGGATAGAGAAACTCATAGGTTTAGGAATGGTCCTAGAGGATAACTTGTGTGTGGACATTGTGCTTTAGTCCCTACCAGATTCCTTTTCACAGTTAATGATGAATTTTAATATGAACAAGCTTGAGGTGACTCTCCCAGAGCTCCTCAATATGTTGAGGGAGGTAGAGAGTACTATTAAGAAAGAAAAGCCAGTTCTCTACATTGATGAGACCAGAAAGAAAAGGAAAGCAGAAAGGTCCCTTAAGAAGGGAAAAGGCAAGGGCAGACCAGGTAAAGCAAAGGTTGCTAAGAGAGACCCAACAAAGGACAAAGGCCAGTACTTCCACTGTGGTAAAGATGGGCACTAGAAGAGGAACTGCAAAGAGTACCTTGCAGAAAGGGCGAAACAAAAGCTTGATGAAGTTTCAGGTACATTCATGATAAGTCTCCATTTGTCAGACTCTTATGATAACATATGGGTATTGGATACCGGTAGTGCTTATCATATATGCAATTTGTTGCAGGTTCTGGCAAGGCTTAGGAGACTAGAGAGAGGCGAGATGGACCTCGAGATGGGTAATGGAGCAAAAGTTGTTGTAGTAGTTGTTGGCGAGGTCGCCCTACATCTGCCTAGTGGAGATTTTATTGCATTAGATGCATGTTATTTTGTTCCTTCTATTATCAAAAACATTATCTCCATTTCATATTTGATAGTTAGTGGATATAAATTAGTTTTTGAGAACAATGGTTGTTCGATATTATTAGATGATAAGATCATCACGAAAGGAACATTGCATAATGGTTTATTTATGTTAAACACTACTCCACATATCATGAATGTAAATGTGTCCAAGAGGAAACGAGATGAGATGAACAGTACATACCTGTGGCATTGTAGGCCAGGTCACATCCATGAAAAAATAATTCAAAAGTTGCTAAATGATAGATATCTAGATCCATTCGACTATGTGTCATATGCAACTTGTGAGCCTTGCCTTCGTGGAAAACTGACCAACTCTCCATTTAGTGGAACTAGAGATAGAGCCACTGAGCTATTGGAACTCATACATAGTGATGTATGTGGACCCATGTCAACTCATGTCATTCATGGTTACTCCTACTTCATTACCTTTACTGATGATTTCTCAAGGTATGGATATGTGTACTTAATGAAGTACAAGTCTGAGGCCTTTGAGAAATTCAAAGAGTATAAGAATGAGGTGGAGAACCAGACTGGAAAGAGAATCAAAACTCTTCGATCAGATCGAGGAGGTGAGTACTTAAGTACAGAGTTTACTCAGTTCCTCAAGGACCATGGGATATTATCCCAATGGACACCTCCTTATACACCTCAGCTCAATGGTGTCTTTGAAAGGAGAAATCGTACGCTATTAGACATGGTACGGTCCATGATGAATTTCGCTGACCTACCCATCTCATTCTGGGGATATGCCCTAGAAACCGCAACTTACTTTCTGAACATAGTTCCAACTAAGTCGGTAGTATCTACACCATATAAGATATAGAAAGGGAAGAAGCCTGATCTTAAGGTTGTTAAGATTTGGGGCTATCCTGCCCACGTTAAAAGACACAACCCCGATAAGTTAGAATTAAGGACAGAGCGATATAAATTTATGGGATACCCCAAGGAAACTTGTGGGTATTATTTCTTTCATCTCGAGGAACAAAAGGTCTTTGTAGCTAAGAGAGCAGTGTTCCTTGAGAAGGAACACATTCTTGGCCGAGATAGTGGGAGAATGATAGAGTTGAGCGAGGTTGGAGAACCAAGCTCAAGCACCACTCTACAGCCCGAGTATGTTCAGGTACCTAATACACAAGTTTCAACTTTATGTAGGTCTAATAGAGTATCTCATCCTCTTGAGAGATATGTGGGACATATTAGAGGAGAGGATGTTGAGGATATTGATCCTCAAACCTACGAGGAGGCTATTATGAGTATAGACTTCGGGAAGTGGCAAGAAGCCATGAATTCTGAGATGGATTCTATATACTCCAACAAGGTTTGGAACCTAGTTGATGCGCCCGAAGGTATTGTACCTATCGGTTGCAAGTGAATCTTTAAGAAAAAGATCGGAGTAGATGGAAAGGTAGAGACCTATAAAGCAATGCTAGTGGCTAAGGGGTATCGTCAAAGGCAAGGTATTGACTACGATGAAACCTTCTCACCCGTAGCAATGCTAAAATCCATCAGAATTCTATTGGCTATTGCAGCACATTATGATTATGAGATCTGGTAGATGGTGTGAAAACCGCATTCCTCAATGGGAACCTCGAGGCGGAGGTGTATATGATGCAACCTGAGGGATTTGTGTCCAAGAACTGCCCAGATAAGGTGTGTAGGTTGCTTAGATCATTTATAGACTAAAGCAAGCTTCCCGAAGTTGGAACATAAGATTTGATGAGGCAATCAAATCTTATGACTTCGTTAAGAACGAAGATGAGCCTTGTGTGTACAGGATGGTAAGTGGGAGCGCTATCACCTTTTTGGTGTTATATGTGGATAACATCCTGATCATTGGGAATGACGTAGGAATGCTATCCATAGTAAAGGCTTGGTTATCTAGACACTTCTCCATGAAGGACTTAGGGGAAGCATCCTATATCTTGGGGATTAGAATCTATAGAGATAGATCCAAGAGGATGCTTGGCTTGTCCCAATCTAGGTACATAGAAACCATTGTCAAAAGGTTTGGCATGGAAAATTCCAAGATAGGTCTCAAACCGATGAGAAATAGGATATTGCTTTCTACGAGTATGTCCCCAAAGACTCCAGAAGAAAGGGCGAACATGGATATGATACCTTATGCCTCAACAATAGGGTCTATCATGTATGTCATGCTATGTACTAGGCCTGATATAGCGCATGTTCTGAGTATCACGAGCAGGTATCAGGCGGATCTAGGCTTGGAGCACTAGAAAGCAGTAAAGTGTATCCGTAAGTACTTGAGAAGGACTAAGGATCTTTTACTAGTATATGGAGGTAGTAGCCTTAAGGTTGAAGGCTATACAAACTCAAGTTTTCAGTCTGATGTCGATGATAGCAAGTTGAATTCGGGGTACGTGTACACCTTGAATGGAGGAGCAGTGTACTGAAAGAGTTCCAAGCAAGATACTACTGCTGACTCGACCACAGAGGCGGAGTACATTGCTGCATCAGATGCAGCAAAGGAAGGAGTCTGGTTGAAGAAGTTCATTACAGATTTGGGAGTCGTTCCGGATAGCGAGAAGTCGACTTCCTTATATTGCGACAACTATAGGGCGATTACTCAAATAAGGGAACCCGGGTCTCATCAGAAATCTAAGCATGTTTAGAGGAGGTTCCACCTTATCAGAGAGATTGTAACCCGAGGAGATGTAGCAGTGGAAAGAGTTCCATCCGAAGATAACATTGCAGATCCACTGACAAAGCCGTTGTCTCATATTGTCTTTGAGCGTCACAGGGGTCTGATGGGGATCAAACACATAGGTGATTGGCTTTAGGTCAAGTGGGAGATTGCTAGTCATAGTTGCCCAGCAAGCCAATCACGTGAGTGATGGCACGTGTGACTTGATACAGAATCCTTTTTTGCTTATTATATTTTAGCATATATCACTTTATAACTATTGCATATATATATATATATATATATATATATATATATATATATATATATATATATATATATATATATATATATATATATATATATATTGTGATGTCCTTGGATTTGTGCAATGGGAATCGGATCGTGATGAGATCACGAAAATGAGATCGATTCACCTTTAAACACATATCCTAAATAATCCCGGTCATAGGTTACTCGAGAGGGACATCGTGATAACCAGACAGACTAGTGTGCTGTATACCCATCCATATGATGGATGCAGCGGGTCTCATAGCTGCTCGTGTAGGGACACTAGGGATACAGTACAGGTGCTCATTGGAGAATGAGTTCACTTATTGATCCGCTTACGGAATGTTGGATGGTTGATGATGCCTTAATGTTAGACAATGATTCCTTAGTCCTAGTGGTATATCTGGTCCTTAGACTTGGGACACCAAGGATGTCCTGTATGAGTGCTCCACTCTTTGATACTAGACTTATAGGTTTGGCTGTCCCAGATCTAGTACAACTGGTCATTGGGAGTGGTAGTCGACCTTACGAGGGCTATTGAGTGTCGATAGAGGATCATCCACTCTCGGCATCATGAGAGGAATATCGCATGTGTTCTTGCTCAGACAAATCCCTAGCTAGGGTCATTCGGGTTGAGAGAGAAAGAGTTCTCTGGGAGAATCCGATTAAAGCGATACTCGAGTAGAAACCGTATGGGTTTGACAGCACTATGTTTGATATACGGTCTCTGGGATATTAGATGAATGAGGGACTATATGTACACGGTAACTGAGGATAGACAGGTCCAATGGATTGGATTCCCCTGTATCGTTTGGGGACTATGGCGTAGTGGCCTAGTACGTCCGTAGTCGATGAGTCAAGTGAATTATTACAAAGATAATAATTCACTGAGTTAGAAGGAGTTCTGACAGGTATGACTCATGGCCAGCTCGATATTGGGCCTAGAGGGTCACACACATATGGTAGGCATTGCGATGAGTAGAGGTTCAGATATGAGATATCCGATGGAGCCCTTGTCTAATTGGATATCCAATAAACCCCTGAATTATTGGATCCTATGGACGAGATCCAATAAGAGCCCATGAGATATTATTGGATAGAGATCCACTGATCTAAAAGGCTTGGGTTATTGGATGCAGATCCAATACCCATTAGGCGAGGATCCATTAGGGTTTGACAGGGGACCTCTATAAATAGGAGGGATTTAAGGACTCATAGGCTAGAGCCTTTGCTTGCCTCTCCTATTCTTCTTCCCCTCTCCACCTCAGAGCAGGCTTGGAGTTTTGAGGAGCGTCGTCGCAGCCCTACTGTGTGGATCACCGCTAGAGAGGAGGACACTTGACCTCCTTCACCCTCTCCTAAGGATCTGCAAGGAAATAGGGATATACGATCTCCCTAGGTAACACAATCTATTCTATACGTAATTTTTCAGTTTCGTGGATTTTACGCACCAATCATCGCACGACGACGAACATCTCTTTGGGAATCGGGGATTTTATTTTCTTATTCTTCTACTGCGCATGTGATGTTGCCCCAATGATTTTCCCAACACCCACTTCACCTTTTATATGTTTGACATGATATCCAAAGCATTGGCTGTGTTTCTATACATGCTTTGGATAAGAATGAAATGAATGCAACGTCAAGTGACATTTGAGCTTCTATTCATTTTTTTATTTTTTGATATGTTTTGTAATGTTTAGGTCTTTGTTTTACCTTGAAAAATACCATATGCCATGAATATGCTCCTTATGCTAATGATATGCTCCAATTACCTTTCCTCGATTGAATGAACAAAACATGCTTCTGTTTCGTCTTGTATCTCTACTTTGTATCTTGATACCGTATTTGTTTGAAAGTTGTCCTCTTTGCTATGGATATGCTAGTCACTTACTGAGCTTTATATGCTCACCCCGTTGCTATATAAAATTTTCAGGATAGCTTATTGCTCACTAAAATGTGTAAATTGGGTTGAGGCAATGGAAAGCTAGAAGATTTTGGGGCAAATATTTCGTACTTCAAAGGTTGATGTTGTATAAGTTCCTTTTGAGTGTAATGAAATATCAATGACAAATCTAGATTGATGTATCTTATAAATATTGGGAAAGTACCTCTCATGTCGGGATTTTGGGAATGTTAAGTTTATGCTGTGTAATTATATAAACTTATGGTATATGTTGGTTCTGTGATTGTATAGATTGTCACGCTTACGGATTTATGATGTGGTTATGGTTTAGTTAAGTTGGCTTTGGATTTTGTGACTCATTAAGTGATATGATGGTATCATTATAAATTGCATAGGTTTTATGAATTGTGGATTATATAAGTGAATTTTGACTTGAGTGTTTTCTTAGTAGTCTCAAATGTGTGATTGGATCCTAGATTGTTTGTTGAATTATAATATTATCAATTTTGAGTTAGGTTCACACCTCCTAGATAAGAATTAAATTCAGGGGGCGTGATAGAGGAGGTATCAGAGCATGATTTAAGGATCATTAAGATTTTTTTTTATATGCTAGATGCACAATAAAAAATTTTGGAGGTTTAGTGAATTTTATTCAGAGATTGATAAAAAAATTTTCTTTTGTTATTTTTAGGAAGCGAGGATGATGAGGTCATCTGGTTCTCTTGTTGCATCTACAGTTGATCAATTGAGTGGAATTATGAGAACTCTAGAGAGTGACACAAGTGATGCAACAACAAGTCCAACAGGGAAGAAATGATATAATGGGGACATCAAACCAGACTGGGTTGGGAATTGAATAGTTTAAGAAGCTTAGTACTCCTAGTTTTAGTGGTGAGCCTGATCCAATGGTAGCAGAACGATGGATGATGCAGATAGAAAAAATATTTGACATCTTAAATTGTCCTGATGATCAAAAGGTTTCTCTTGCAGCCTTTATATTGGAAAGTGAGGCTGAGCACTAGTGGAGAATGATTAAAAGGATTTCTGAAATCAAACATGAGCCAATCACATGGAAGGTATTCAAAGAAAAGTTCAACAATAAATATTTTCCAGATTGCATTATAGAGCAGAAAGAATTGGAGTTCTTGGATCTTATCTAGGGAAATTTTATAGTTGTAAGTTATGAATCTAAATTCACTAAGCTCTCTAGATTTGCCACCATATAACTGATGATGAAATTAGAAAAGCAATGAAATTTGAAAGGGGCCTAAAACCAGCTATAAGAAGTCGGATACCAATATTAAAACTCTAAGCTTATGTCGATGTGGTCGAAAGAGCTTTGATAATTGAAAGAGACTTGACGGAAATTCAAGAAATCAGGGAAAAGAAAGATAAGGAGAAGTTTATTAGCAAAAATAAGAGAGAGAATGAATCTGAAATAAGTTATAAGAGGGTCAAGACATCCGGATTTGAGGAAAAAAAGTCGCCACAAAGGACTCAATCATGTGCAAGATGTGGGTTAAATCATGAAACAAGTCAATGTTTTTGGGTAACTGGAGCTTGTTTTGCTTGCGGGAAGTTAGATCATAAAATAAAAGATTGTCCTTTAAAGAAGAAAGCTTATCCTCATCTTTTCGTCGAATGAGATATGATAAATTTATAGTACTAAATTTTTCTTTTAAGGAGGGGAGAGTATAACATCTCCCATTTTTTAAAAAATTTTATATATGCTTTTTTGTAAATATGAGGATTAGCTAATAATTCTTTTGTATTAAATAATTTTATATTAGAAGTTTATGGCTAGGGACCTAAATGTAAATATTAAAAATTTCATATGATTTATGCAAGATTCAAATTTAAGTTTAAAAAAAAAATGATGGACATGTGTCACTAGCTAACCTAAGGATGGTGCCACTTATGTTTGCTATAAGGATGACAAATAAGCTCTTTCATGCATGTTTGACACCTTACAACCCTTATATTAGCCAAACTCAAGTAATTAGATGAGAGATTAAAGAAAAAACTTATGTTTCTGCAACCAACATTAGTTTGAGAAGAGAAGGGAAGAAGAAGAAGAAGAAGAAGAAGAAGAAGAAGAGGAAACTTTGCTTGGGGTTTTGTATCAACTCCCCACATCTAGGAATCAAACTCTTCTAAGACAAGTATTCTAACCCCATCTCATTGTAAATCCTAATCTCTATTTTAGTTTTAATTCTACGTAATTCGAAAGATTTTAGCTTAGCACCAAACCTTTCTTACGTTTTGATACAAAGCCATGAATCTGTAATTTTTCGGTAATCTGACCTCTATGTGCTGTTTGAGACCTAACTTTTAGTAATAAACTCTAATTTAGGCAAATCCTAGACCATTTGAAAGTAGACTCAAAAATCTTCATTTTGATACTGAGATTGAATGATTTGGAGTTTAAATACCTCCTAAGACTTCTATTTCAATTAACCCTATAGATTCTGTAAAATAGGGACTGTAATTTCTTACTTCTTGTTGCTTAACTAGTTATAACTTTCTACTGCCAACTTAGATTCATGCAAAGCATGATTTATTGGAAACTAGACTTATAAAGCTTTCTGCACATATCTGATTTGAATGATTTGGAGCAAAATTACCTATTGAATCATTAGTTCAAATCAACACTGTGAATTCTATAAAATAGAGATAATGTTCTCTGACCTTTGGTTACTAAATTATTTATAACTCCTTGTTGGAAACTCAGATTCATACAAAACTTAAGTTTTCAAAAACTAGATTGATACATCTTTCGAAAAATCTAATTTTATACAAATTGGAGTATAATTGATCATCCAAATAATTCATGCAATGTGTCTCTCAAATTCTGTCAGAATCAAGTTTTGATCGATTTCACGTATTCTTATTTCGTATATTTGGAAATTAATTTCAGCTAAAATTTTTACTTCAGTTAAGCTTTATATTATTGCTTCAAATTAATGTATACTCTTATCCTATGAGTATTTGCATACCTTGATCTGTTATGTAAACTTCATGTTTGTATCGTAATGTTTCATATAGGCATATACATTTCGTTGTTTCGCATGTGTTTTCGATATGTCCCAATTTATTGTTCACAATACCGTTTGTACTCTGGTGTTTATGGGATTATTTGGATCTTTGTCGAAAATGGTAAAGGGATTGTCTGAACCTTTGCCAGAAATGATAAAGGGTATGTACTTAGAGCCCGCGATGCTCTAAATTATGTTTCGTGGTTATTCAGAAATGGATGGACCATATTATGTTTATGATCCTACTTCACCTTCTATATATTTGACATGATATCCAAAGATTTGGTTGTGTTTCTATACATGCTTTGGATAATAATAAAATGAATGCAACGTAATGTGACATTTGAGCTTCTATTAATGTTTTGATTCTTTGATATGTCCCATAATATTTATATGTCTTTGTTATGCCTTGAAAAATACCATATGCCATGGATATGCTCCTTATGCCAATGATATGCTCCAATTACCTTTCCTCGATTGAATGAACAAAACATGCTTCTATTTCATCTTGTATTTCTACTTTGTAGTTTGATACCATATTTGTTTGAAAACTATCCTCTTTGCAATGTATATGTTAGTCACTTACTGAGCTTTATATGCTCACCCCGTTGCTATATACAATTTTTAGGATAGCTTATCGCTCGCTAAAATGTGTAAATTGGGTTGAGGCAGTGGAAAGCTAGATGATTTTGGGGCAAATATTTCGTACTTGATAGGTTGATGTTGTATAAGTTCCTTTTGAGTGCAATGAAATATCATTGACAAATCTAGATTGATATATCTTGTAAATATTTGGAAAGTACCTCTCATGTCGGGATTTTGGGAATGTTAAGTTTAAGTTGTGTAATAATATAAACTTGTGGTATATGTTGGTTATGTGATTGATTGTATATATTGTTGAATCTCGGATTTTGATGATGAAATCAATTGATGGATTAATTGATCTAATCCATACTATTGAGTTAAGTGTGCAGTATTAACTACGATAGCTTGAAGACATAAAGCAAATCTACTGGAGTCAAGTTTGATGGGTGTTCGAAAGTCTGAAGATTCGTCGGAGATGCTGCCGAAACCAACCGAGAGGAAATCGCGGACTTGTCGGAGTTTTCGGAAGTCCACCGAAGAGATCGTCGGAGGTTCACGAAGATCACCGAGAAGGCTCAGCTACTCGCTGAACTCGCCACAAGATCGGGAGTCTACTGGGAGTCCACCAGAAGAAATCCGAGGGTGTATCGGAAGATCGCCGGAAGGAAACTCGACATTGTCGGTTATAAGATTTGCTTAGGACTATGTCTTAACTTCATAGTTTGCATGTAATTAGAGTTAGGATTAAGAGTTAATCCTATAATCTAGTTAGGAGCCAATTGGGCCTGAATTTGGACTAATTTGGGCCAAGTTTGGAGCCCAACTAGTGAGCTGGAACAGTCCAGGCGATGGCACCACCCAGAACCCGAGGATCGGGCGGTGGTACCGCTGGACTAGGCGGTAGCACCGCCCAGCACCCAAGAGGTCGGGCGATGGCACCGCCGGGCTGGGCGGTGGCACCGCCAGTACACTGTCAGTGTCAGACACTAACAAGCGGTGGCACCGCCAACATCAAGAACCCAAGAGAATTCAAAATTTGGAGCCCAGATTTGAATCCTCTTGGGGCCTATAAATACCCCTCAATTCTCAACAGAGAAAACAACTTTTGAGAAGCAATAGATTGAGACAAAAGCCTTTGTAAAGTTTTTAGCAAGCCTTATTTTCAATTGCTTGAGTGTTCACCTCCTTCCTTTTCGTTGAAAACTTGTAAGAGTGTGAACCACTTATAAAAGTTGTAAGAGGGGTATTTATCCTTCCCCTTCAAAGTGATTTGCTAGTGGAAGTTGAGAGCCTCATCGAAGAAGGCTTCACAAGTGGATGAAGCTCATTTGACCGAACCACTTTAAATTGGTGTGTTCCTTGAATGTGTGAGTACTTACCTTTCTAAAATTGTTATTTACACTGCAGCAAGCTTTCCTTTCATCTTCTCACCTTACTCAAGTTATTGTCGAATCAAAATCTCTTGGCATTTACGAATTCGGTTTTAAACTTACAAGTTTTAATCCACTGCACTAATTCACCCCCCCCCCCCTCTTAGTGCCGCTCCCATTCTAATATAAATTACCACGCTTATGGATTTATGATGTGATTATAGTTTAGTTAAGTTGGCTTTGAATTTTGTGAATCATTAAGTGATACGATGGTATGACTATAACTGTATAGGTTTTATGAATTGTGGATTATATAAGTGAATTTTGACTTGAGTGTTTTCTTAGTAGCCTCAAATGTGTGATTGGATCCTGGATTGCTTGTTGAATTATAATATTATCAATTTTGAGTTAGGTTCACACCAACTAGATAAGAATTAAATTTAGAGGGCATGACAGAGGTTGTATCATAGCATGATTTGAGGATCATTAAGATTTTTTTTTTATATGCTAGATGCACAATAAAAAATTTTGGAGGTTTAGTGACTTTTATTCAGAGATTGATCAAAAAAATTCTCTTTTGTTGTTTTTAGGAAGCGAGGATGACGAGGTCATCTGGTTCTCCTATTGTATCTACTATTGATCAATTGAGTGGAATTATGAGAATTCTGGAGACTAAGACACAAGTGATGCAACAACAAGTCCAACAAGGAAGAAATGATAGAACAGGAATATCAAACCAGACTGGTTGGGAATTGAACAGTTTAAGAAGCTTAGTCCTCCTAGTTTTATTTGTGAGCCTGATCCAATGGTAGCAGAATGATTGATGATGCAGATAGAGAAAATATTTGATGTCTTAAATTATCCTGATGATCAGAAGGTTTCTCTTGCAGCTTTTATATTGAAGGAGAGACTGAGCACTAGTAGAGAATGATTAAAAGGATTTCTGAAATCAAACATGAGCTAATCACATAGAAGGTATTTATAGAAAAGTTCAATGATAAATATTTTCCAGATTACATTATAGAGCAGAAAGAATTGGAGTTCTTGGATCTCATCCAGGGAAATTTGACAGTTGCAAGGTATGAATCTAAATTCACTGGGCTCTCTAGATATGTCACTCATATAACTGATGATGAAATTAGAAAAGAAAAAAAATTTGAAAGGGGCCTAAGGCCAGCTATAAGAAGTCGGATATCAGTGTTAAAACTCAAGCTTATGCCGATGTGGTTGAAAGAGCTTTGATAATTAAAAGAGCCTTAGAGGAAATTTAGAAAATTAGGGATAAGAAAGATAAGGAGAAGTTTATTAGCAAAACTAAAAGAAATGAATCTGAAATAAGTTATAAGAGGGTCAAGACATCCAGATTTGAGGAAGAAAAGTTACCACAGAGGACTCAATCATGTACAAGATGTGGGTTAAATCATGAAACAAGTCAATGTTTTTAGATAACAGGAGCCTGTTTTGCTTGCGGGAAGTTAGATCATAAAATAAAAGATTGCCCTTTGAAGAAGAAAGCTTATTCTCATCTTTTCGTCGAATGAGATATGATAAATTAGGGGACTAAATTTTTCTTTTAAGGAGAGGATAGTGTAACATCTCTCATTTTTTAAAAAATTTTATAGATACTTGTTTATAAATATGAGGATTAGCTAATAACTTCTGTATTAAATAATTTTATATTAGAAGTTTATGGCTAGGGACCTAAATGTGAATATTAAAAATTTGATATGATTTATGCAAGATTCAGATTTAAGTTTAAAAAAACATGGTGGACATGTGTCACTAGCTAACCTAAGGTTAGTGCCACTTATGTTTACTCTAAGGATGACACATAAGCTCTTTCATGCGTGTTTGACATCTTGCAACCCTTATATTAGCCAAACCCAAGTAGTTAGATGAAGGATTAAATAAAAAACTTATGTTTCTACAACTAATGTTAGTTTAAGAAGAGAAGGGAAGAAGAAGAAGAAGAATAAGAAGAAGAAGAAAAAGAAGAAGAAGAAGAAGAAGAAGAAAAAGAAGAGAAAGAGGAAACTTTGCTTGAGGTTTTGCATCAACACCCCACATTTGGGAATCAAACTCTTCTAAGGCAAGTATTCTAACCCCATCCCACAGAAAATCCTAATCTCTATTTTTATTTTAATTATACATAATTCGAAACATTTCAATGCACCAAACCTTTCCTTCATTTTGATACAAAACCATGAATCTGTAATTTTTTGGTAATCTGACCTCTATGCACTCTTTCGGACCTAACTTTTAGCAATAAACTCTGATTTAGGCAAATCTTAATCCTTTTGAAAGTAGACATAAAGATCTTTATTTTGACATAGAGATTGAATGGTTTGGAGTTTAAATGCCTACTATGACTTTTGTTTCCTATAAATTCTATAAAATAGAGACTGTACTTTCTGTCCTCTTATTACTTAACTACTTATAACTTTCTGGGAACTCAAATTCATACAAAATAAGATTTATTGGAATCTAACTTATAAAGCTTTCTGTTCATATCTGATTTGAATGATTTGGAGCAAAATTACCTATTGAATTATCAGTTCAAATTAACTCTATGAATTCTGCAAAATAGAGATAATGTTCTTTGACCTTTGGTTACTAAATTATTTATAACTCCTTGCTAAAAACTCAGATTCATACAAAAATTAATTTATCAAAAACTAAATTGATGCATCTTTCGAATGACTCCTATTTTATGCAAATTGGAGCATAATTGATCATCCAAATAATTCATGCAATGTGTCTCTTAAATTCTATCAGAATCAAGCTTTGATCGATTTTGCATATTCTTGTTTCATATCTTTGGAAATTGATTTCAGCTAAAATCCTTACTTCAGTTGAGCTTTACATTATTGCTTTAAATTAATGTATATGTAAACTTTACATTATTGCATACCTTGATATGCAAGCTTTAAATTCTATCAGAATCAAGCTTTACATTATTGCATACCTTGATATGTTATGTAAAATTTATGTTTGTATCGTAATGTTTCATATAGGCACATGCATTCCATTGTTTCGCATGTGTTTCCGATATATCCCAATTTATTACTCACAATACCTTTTGTACTCTAGTGTTTGTGGGATTATTTGGACCTTTGCCGGAAATTGGTAAAGAGGTTGTCTGGACCTTTGATAGAAATAGTAAAGGGTATGTACTTAGAGCCCTCGATGCTCTAGATTATGTTTCGTGGTCATTCTAAAATGGATGTACCATATTATATTTGAGATCCCACTTCACCTTCTATATGTTTGACATGATATCCAAATCTTTGGTTGTGTTTCTATACATGCTTTGGATAAGAATGAAATGAATGCAACGTCATGTGACATTTGAGCTTCTGTTCATGTTTTGATTCTTTGATATGTTCCTTAATTTTTATATGTCTTTGTTATGCCTTGAAAAATACTATATGCCATGGATATGCTCCTTATGCTAATGATATGCTCTAATTATCTTTCCTCGATTGAATAAACAAAACATGCTTTTGTTTCATCTTGTATCTCTACTTTATATTTTGATACCTTATTTATTTGAAAACTGTCATCTTTGCTATATATATGTTAGTCACTTGCTGAGCTTTATATGCTCACCATGTTGCTATATAAAATTTTCAAGATAACTTGTCGCTCGCTAAAATGTGTAAATTGGGTTGAGGTAGTGGAAAGCTAGAAGATTTTGGGGCAAATATTTCGTACTTAATAGGTTGATGTTGTATAAGTTCCTTTTGAGTGTAATGAAATATCAATGACAAATCTAGATTGATGTATCTTGTAAATATTTGGAAAATATCTCTCATGTCAGGATTTTGGGATTGTTTAAGTTTAAGTTGTGTAATGATATAAACTTGTGGTATATGTTGGTTTTGTGATTGTATAGAATGTCACGCTTATATATTTATGATGTGGTTATAGTTTAGTTAAATTGGTTTTGGATTTTGTGAATCATTAAGTGATACGATGGAATGATTATAAACTACACAGGTTTTATGAATTGTGGATTATATAAGTGAATTTTGACTTGAATGTTTTCTTAGTGGCCTCAAATGTATCATTGGATCCTAGATTGTTTGTTGAATTATAATATTATCAATTTTGAGTTAGGTTCACACCTCCTAGATAAAAATTAAATTCAGGGAGCGTGACAGCAACAAACTCTACAATCCTAACGGTGTTGATCTATAATTTACCCTCTCTGAGATACTTTCCTTTGATATCTACTTTATAAGATCTAGAATTTTATTTTGATGATGATATACTATTCTTGAGCCAAGATCTATGTTCTTGATGTTATTGTGATCCTATGATTATTCTAGAGAAGATTTACTGTAAACCTGTTATTATTACTATTGATAATGGAAGTTTGAGGTGGACTACAATACCGTGGTTTTTTAGTTTTCCACATTAAAATTTTGGTTTCACTATGTGATTGATTTATTGCTCTATTGTTTATATTATTCTGGTTGATATTTCTATTTTGATATCAAATTGATATTTTGATAAGGAACCCATTTTGATACACAGAATAAAAAAAATTATTCTGTTTTAACATATTTTTCCCAACATAACATCCTACGCAGATCTGAGATGACCTCATCCCAGCATTACTGTCCTATTATTCCCGTCTATCTAGTGGTAGTGCAATGTCCTTAATTGTTGTATGCGTGCTGATTCTGATTCTGTAATACGTGCATGTGTCAAGTATAAAATACAATACCATGTGTCTGTCGGGTAAGTGGAAAGGGAACATATCCTTTCCATGTACGTATCTAGAATAGCATTACTGTGGCACATCAACATGCATGTCTTTGGATAAAATTACATGCTATCATAATAACTAAGTAAGATGTAAAATGTCAATTGTTAGTCAGTGTTGAGAATTAGATATAATATCTTCCCATTCGTGATACACAAATTTTTTTTTTTTTAAATGCCTTTCAAGGAATCCATTGACTTCAATTCAATTTAACCCGAGTCAAAAAAAGTCATTTGCTATAATTTAATGAAAATTTTACGATCTATCTCCTGATCGTAAAATTTTATAGCAAATGGGTCCCTGGTTGAAATATCCTTAAGGCAGCTGAGCTACATAGTCTAGAGTGATCTTGCTTAGGTTTGATTAGTGAACCAAACAAGGATTTTTCATGTATTTCACTAATCACATCTGGATTTGGGTTAAGTCCTGCTTTGGACCGCATGGTTTAAACATAAAAAAGGTCACACGTTCTTGGGATGCATCTCTGCATATGTTGTCTATATTTAAGGACAACATTTTTTTTTTCCAGAAATATTTGAGTTAAAAAAAGTAAATTTGTACTATTTAACTTATTGCAATAAATAATAAAATGTTTTATTTCTTCTTTTCTCTTTGCGTCTTCTTTCTTATGCTTTTTTTTCTTCTTTCCGCCTCCTTTCTTCTTCTCTTCTATTCTCGTCTCTTTTCAGGGGTTTTGTAGCAAGTAGTTTTGAGCCACTAATCATGCTATATAGCATTAAGTCATCAGCTCATGTTAGTCGCATGTTGGACTTCGATTGGGAAGCCTCTTTTAGACGCATTCATGTTTTGAAGTTTAATCAGTTTTCTGGTCACCGATCTAAGGTAATTTTCTTCTGCACCTTTTCTTTTCCTCCTTTTCTTCTTCCTAACGTGCAAGTCCTAGCTTTCCGGCTTTGATACATGGCCATTATTCATCGATTAGCATTAGCTTCAGAAATATTTCAACAACATCGACAATTACAAGTTGGAATGTTCCAACTAAATGCAAGTGATCGATTTTTTACTATTGCTTAATATTTGCAAATCCTTTTAATCGTCGGCTAATGGATTGGATGGAAAAGAGAGGCATGAATATGTCGACAAGCAAACATGCTGTTCGCTTGGATCTCGTATCAGAAAAAGGCAGGGGAATCGATATGGCAGAGAGTTACTCTTCCAGTCTTGCAGACATAGAAAATGGGAAGCAAGGCCATTTCTCTTTATGAAAAGATGAAAGAACTGAACTTCTCTCGGGAGTACTCTTGTTCAGAATGGTTTAATGAAGCTGGATCAACCTGAGAAGATCCCTGGTTTATTCGGAGGAACGAAGGTAAACAATATATCTTACTGATGGGGATATAAAGAGGAATAACCTTTATATATGAACAAATACTAGAAGACCATAATACGCAGCGGAATTAAATAGAAATACAATCAAACAGAACACCAAGATATACGTGGAAAACCCCTTCAATGTGAAGGGTAAAAACCACGGGGCAAACTAGAGATAATCCACTATGAGAATAATGAATATACAAATCTCAATCTCTTGCCCTAAACCCTAGCAACAACCACAATAGAATAACTGGGATACAAGGATCACGTCACTGCCCACAATATCTAAAACCTCCCCAAGTAATAACAGCAAGAGTCTACTGTAGATTTGATCTAACCTGAGATGAGAACACTGCTAGATGATTGAGAATAGTCTCTCTACGTTGTCCTTGTCTTCTTCCCTTTCTTTCTCTTCCTTTTCTGCCTTGTTCTCCTTCTTCTCTTTAGAATCCCGTGACCCTAAAGATCTGCCTCGTTGCTGCCTTTTTATAGCATTTTTCTGCTTCTAAAACGCAGCCACCACACCTCCCTAATCTTAATTAGGGTTAGGTTAAGAGGGGTTGTGGGCTGTGGGCTGCCCTAGCCCACATGGGCTGAATATGGGCTATCAGCCCAACAACCTCCCCCTTCAGCCCATAAGGGAGGCTGTCCCATTACTCCTCAATGTGAAGTCATGCCGACCAGCTGTCAGCATATCTCTTGTCTTTCTTTTGGTAAGGTCTTCGTCAATATGTCTGCTCCGTTGTCATCTGTATGAATTTTTTGAAGCTGCAACTGTTTCTCTTGAAATACATTTCGAATCCAGTGGTATCTAACATCTATATGCTTTGATTTGGAATGAAACATTGAGTTCTTACACAAATGGATGGCACTCTGGCTGTCACAATGCACCACATAATTTTCCTATTTCAGCCCCAATTCTTGTAAGAATTCTTTCATCCATAACATTTCTTTGCATACCTCTATAGCAGCAATATATTCTGCTTCTGTGGTAGAGAGAGCAATACACCTTTGCAACCTGGATTGCCATGACACAGCTCCCCCTGCAAAAGAAAGTACATAACCTAAAGTAGACTTTATCGTATCTATATCTCTTGCCATATCTACATCTGTGTAACCTGTCAACACATGTGGTCCACCTCCAAAGCTTAAACAAACCTTAGAGCTCCGATATCTAAAAATCTACTTCACTACTGCCCAGTGCTCTTTGCCTGGATTTACAAGAAATCTGCTAGTAACATCCACTGCATATGCGATGTCCGGCCTCGTACATACCATTGCATACATTAAACTTCCAACTGCTGAAGCATAAGGAACCTTTTGCATTTTCTCCTTCTCCTTATCACTTGACGGACTTTGTTCTGAGCACAACTTGAAGTAACCTGCAAGAGGAGAACCAACTGGTTTTGTGTTGCTCATACTGAATTTTTCCAATACCTTCTCGATGTATTTCTCCTGTGACAACCAAATCTTCTTGTTTTTCCTGTCAGGGGAAATCTACATGCCTAGTATTTGCTTTGCTGGCCCCATGTCCTTCATTGCAAAAGACTCACTCAGTTCCTTCTTCAACCTGTCAATTTTAGACATATCTTTCCCAAGAATAAGCATGTCATCAACATAAATCATCAACATAAAGTAAGAGAATAATAAAATCCTCACTAAACCATTTGATGTACACACAATGATCTGAAGTTGTTCTTTTGTATCCATTTTCTATCATAAATGAATCAAACTTTCTGTACCACTGTCTTGGAGCTTGCTTTAGCCCATACAAGCTCTTCTTCAACTTGCAGACAAAATTATCTTTACCTTTGACTTTAAAGCCTTCTGGTTGCTCCATATAAATTTTCTCCTCCAAATCACCATGAAAGAAAGCTGTCTTCACATCTAACTGCTCAACCTCCAAGTCTTGGCTAGCAGCAATACCAAGAGCAACACGAATAGAAGACATTTTAACAACAGGAGAGAAAATCTCTTCAAAGTCAATACCTTTCTTTTAACCAAAGCCTTTCACAACCAATCTAGCTTTGTACTTTGGTTGAGAATAATATTCTTGAGTCTTCAACCTAAAAACCCACTTGTTCTTCAAGGCCTTCATTCCATTTGGTAGCAGCACCAAATTATAAGTGTGGTTCTTCTGAAGAGCATCCATCTCTTCCTGCATAGCAACTAACCACTTCTCTTTCTGCTCACTTTCAACTACTTCCTGATAACTCTCTGGTTCACCTGCATCAGTAAGCATCACATACTCATCTATAGAGTATCTTCTGGAAGGTTGACGTTGTCTAGAAGATCTTCTCAACTGAGATTCTGTTGGAACTTGCTCTCCTACTTCTTCTTGCTCAACATGTCCTGCAGGTAGATCAACATCAGGCTCTACATTATCTTCCTGCATATCTCCCCCATCACCATGATATACTGCAGGAATAACTGGGTCACAATCTGCTAATCCTTCTGCAGAAGTCTTGGCCTGTGTCTTCTTCTTTAAATCTTCAAAGGTTTGATCCTCAAAGAAGACTACATCTCTGCTTCTGAATACCTTCTACTTTTCTGGATCCCAAAGCCTGTAACCAAAATGATCGTGTGAGTAACCAAGAAAAATACATTCTTTAGACTTACCATCCAGCTTGGACCTCTCATTGTTTGGAATATGTGCAAATGTGCGACAACTAAATACTCTCAAATGCCTGTAGGAAACATCTTTCTCTGACTATACATGCTCTGCAACATCACTATCTAGGGTTGTACATGGTGATAAGTTGATCACATCAACTGCAGTCCTCAAAGCCTCATCCCAAAACCTTTTGGGTAGCTTGGCCTGTGAAAGCATACATCTAATTTTTTCCATGATGGTGCGGTTCATCCTCTCTGCAATTGCATTATGCTAAGGTGTACCAGGAACTGTCATCTCATGTTGGATCTCATGTGACCTGCAATAGTCATTAAACAATACTATATACTCACCACTATTATCTGATCTTATGCATTTCAATTTCCTTTCTGTCTTCCTTTCAACCCTGGCATGAAACTCTTTGAAGACATTAATAACCTGATCTTTGGTCTTCAAAGCATAGGCCCAAACTTTCTTGGAAAAATCATCTATAAAAGTGACAAAATAAAGTGCACCACTTATACCAAGAACATCAACAGATCCACCAAGAGTTTTTGTCCTCAAAGGACCACATACATCTGTATAAACACAGTCTAAGGCATGCATTTTTCTAGACAAAGCAGCACTAGCAAATGAAACTCTATGTTGTTTACCAGCCAAACAATCAATACAAGGGTTCAGATGTATACCTCTGAGATCTGGTAATACATCTTTCTTGGAAAGAGCTTGCAGCCCCTTTTCGCTCATGTGTCCCAATCGTCTATGCCACAACTCCATACTGAAGTCTTTCTCTGTAGCATTTAACTGCTCACCATAAGCTTTAGCCTGCAACCTGTACAAAGTATGACATTTCTTTCCACTAGCTATAACAAGAGAACCCTTACTGAGCTTCCATTACCCTCTGTGAAATCTGCTTTCATAGTCTTCATCATCTAGTCTTCCAACTGAAATTAAATTCAACCTCAAGTCAATCACATGCCTCACATCCTTAAGCACCAACTTGCAGCCAAGGTTGGTCTTTAAATGGATATCACCCATGCCAATGATGTCTGCTGTGCCATAGTTGCCCATCTTGACAACACCAAAGTTTTCATACCTGTATGTAGCAAAAAACTCCCTCCGTAGTGTAGCATGATAAGAAGCACCTATGTCAATCACCCACTCAAGATCCTGACACACACAAGAAAAAATATCATCAGAAGGAGACAAAATCAAATAATCACCACCCTGCACTATAGCTGTAGTATTATCCTTTGACTCTATAGACTCCACTTCTTTTCACTTTTTCTTGTTCTTCTTAGGTTGCTTACATTGGTTCTTGTAATGTCCTTTCTCACCACAGTTATAGCAAACAATATCTTTTCTTGATCTTGACTTGCTCCTACCCATACGTGAACTGCTTCTAGACTTTGACCTTCCTTTGTTCTCTGAGATAAGTGCCTGTGAATCATTCTGAGATGTTGCTGAACTCTTTCTTCTCAACTCCTCATTCAACAAACTGCTTGTTACTTGACTCATAGTAACAATACCATCTGGTGTAGAATTACTAAGGGAAACCACTAGTGTCTCCCAACTTTCTGGTAATGAACTGTGAAGTAACAATGCCTGTAACTCATTATCAAGAGACATTTTCATAGAGGATAACTGGTTAGTAATACTATGCATTTCATTCAAATGCTCAACAATAGAAGCACCCTCTTTATATTTTAGGTTCACAAGTTTTCTGATCAAAAAAGCTTTGTTGCCAGCTGTTTTTCTTTCATAGAGACTTTCCAATTTTTTCCAAAGAGAATATGCAGAAATTTCAGTAGAAACATGGTGAAAGACACTATCATCAAGCCACTGTCTAATAAACCTAATTATTTTTTGATCTAACCTCTTCCACTTATCGTCTGTCATAGTTGTAGGTTTTGCACTATCCCCCTGCAAAGGTCCATACAAATCTTTGCAATACAAGAGATCTTCCATTCTTGGTTTCTATATCATCCAATTATTTCCATTCAAACTAATCATGCGAGAAATATTACTGGCTTCCATGTTCAAATACAAAAATTAAATCACCAAAACCCCGCTCTGATACCAATTGATGGGGATATAAAGAGGAATAACCTTTGTATATGAACAAATACTAGAAGACCATAATACGCAGTGGAATTAAATAGAAACACTATCAAACATAACACCAAGATATACGTGGAAAACCCCTTCAATGTGAAGGGTAAAATCCACGGGGAAAACTAGAAATAATCCACTATGAGAATAATGAATATACAAATCTCAATCTCTTATCCTAAACCCTAGCAACAACCACAAGAGAATAATTGGGATACAAGGATCACGTCACTGCCCACAATATCTAAAACCTCCCCAAGTAATCACAGCAAGAGTCTACTATAGATTTGATCTAACCTGAGATGAGAACACTGCTTGCTAGATGATTGAGAACAGTCTCTCTGCGTTGTCCTTGTCTTCTTCCCTTTCTTTCTCTTCCTTTTCTGCCTTGTTCTCCTTCTTCTCTTTGGAATCTCGTGGCCCTAAAGATCTGCCTCGTTGCTGCCTTTTTATAGCCACCACACCCCCTAATCTTAATTAGGGTTAGGTTAAGAGGGGATGTGGGCTGTGGACTGTCCTAGCCCACATGGGCTGAATATGGGCTATCAGCCCAACACTCACCTGATAAATTTACGTACGGAATCTTGATGAACAGCTGTGCCTTGTTGAATGACATAAATGACATAGAGGTTGCGGAGATGAAAATGAAAGAGGCTGAAATCATCTTAGATGGGTCAGAATGATCCTTTGCTTCATCAGGAATGACTAGGAATGATGCTTAAAGCAGTCTTCTGAGCAATTGTTCTGAACGACTAATTCCCCTCTGCAGATTTGTTTGCACTTGGTGTTGTGACCGCTATGGAGTGCTGACTTGAACTCATGCAGGCTCATTCATTTCACTTAATTGATAAGAGTATCAGAGTGAAGGCTCCTTCCGTCCATGTCACTAGATGACCGCTCCGCTTCTACGGCACTCGACGAGATCTTTGAATGACTTCTGCAGCTCATTCTTGTGCCTTGATCTGTGAGCAAGCAAGGTTTGTGTTCCATCTGCATCATGATAGACGATAGAATGCCGAAGGATTTTGTTTGAAGCAAACGATGGGTAATTCAGTCAAATCTCATGAAGTTGAATTGACCTCGATGAAGAGAGAGAGAGAGAGAGAGAGAGAGAGAGAGAGCGCGCGTGTGTGTGTGGTGTGCTGGATCTAACATGTTGATTTCAGAGTTTCTCTCGATGTTTAGTCTCATAGTCTGCATGAACTTAATATAATGAATAAACCATTGTATAGCGTCTCGTTCACGGGTAAATAAACTCTGAATAAGCCATCCAGCTGCCCGGGAACCGGAAAAGCGTATAAAATAAATAAAAAGGTAAATGATATAATGAATAAATGAGCCATCCCGATGGAAATTAAACTGGTAAATAATATAATGAATAAATGAACCATCCAGATGGAAAATAAACTGTGCAAAGTATAAAATAAACTGATAAATAATATTATAAATAAATGAACCATCCAGATGGAAAATAAACTGTGCAAAGTATAAAATAAACTGATAAATAATATAATAAATAAATGAACCATCCAGATGGAAAATAAACTGTGCAAAGTATAAAATAAATCGGAAAAGCCACTTGAATAAGCCATCCAGCTGCCCGGCAACTCCCTTATTCTGTCAATTACTTTCTCCCATCCGCTATATGCCACTAATGACAAAGCTTGCAGTAGCAATCAAGGAAATGTCTGCCTTATCACTTAAAAAGAAACGTTGGAGGTATAACCTCCACGACCCCTGCACAACCAATGATGGAGGCTATGGGTAAGAGTGAACCGACCCCCCTGAGGTTGCACGGCCCCTTTTGCGGCCAACAATGAAGGTGTGACAACGAGCCGTTACTCAAGAGCTACGACAAAAGAGGAGTGACAAGTTACTAACGATGGTGTTGGGAAAAATCTGTTAAAGCAGAATAATTTTTTCTCTCCAAATGCAAATATCAACTAGCACAGCATAAACAATAGAGCAAAACTTCAATCACACAGTGAGACCAAATCTTTTAACATGGAAAACCCAATGTGGGAAAAACCACGGGACCGTAGTCCACCTTAAACTTCCACTATCAATAATAATGATAAAAGGTTTACAATAGGTCTTCTCTAGAATAACTAGAGGATCGAAATAATATCAAGAATATAGATCTTGGCTCAACAATAGCATATCTTCATCATGTAGGATAGATGTCCTCAAAAGAGAATTCTAGATCTCACAGAGTGGATATCGTAAGAAAGTACCTTAAAGAGGGTAAACTGTAGATCAACACCATTAGGATTATAGAGTTTGCTGCAAGGATTCTCCACATAAAATTTGGGTCGAAACTGACAACGTTTGGCCACCGATCGTCAAACAGAAAACTCAGAAACCTAATCTTTCTCTCTCTATTTCTCTCTCCTCTTTCCTCTGCACGCCGCACGCTGCACGCTGCAATCTGATCTCGTTTTCCTCACCTTCTCTCTTCCATTTTTTATTTCTTTCATTTGCTGATTTGGGCTCAATAGGCCCAATTGTCCATGCCCACATATGGGCTGGACCCAATAATTCTCCCCCTCCAGCTCATATGGTGGGCTATACCAAGCCCGCTCTTTGCCTATATGCTTCAAGCTTCTCCTTAGGCAAAGACTTTATCAACATATCTGATCCATTCTCATTGGTATGCACTTTTTCCAACTGTAATTCTTTCATCTCAAGCACATCACGAATCCAGTGATATCTCACAACAATATGCTTGGATCTATAATGGTATGTTGAATTCTTGGAGAGGTGAATGGCACTCTAACTGTCACAGTAAACAGTATACTTCCTGTTTCAAGCCCAATTCCTGTAGAAACTTTTTCATCCAAAAAACTTCCTTGCAGGCTTCAGTAATTGCTATGTATTCTGCTTCTGTGGTTGATAGAGCAACACATTTCTGTAACTTAGACTGCCAAGAGACTGCTCCTCCTGCAAATGTCATCAAAAATCCCGAAGTGGACTTCCTGGAATCAGTATCACCTGCCATGTCTGCATCTGTGTAGCCTTCTAACACAGGTTCATCACTGCCAAAACATAAACACAACCTGGAAGTACCTTTTAGATATCTTAATATCCATTTCACTGCTGCCCAATGTTCCTTTCCAGGATCAGAGAGAAATCGGTTGACAACTCCAACTGCATGAGCTATAACTGGCCTAGTACAAACCATAGCATACATCAAACTGCCTATTGCAGATGAGTAAGGCACTCTGGACATTTCTTCTTTTTCTTTCTCACTTGTAGGACATTGTTTCGAATAAAGCTTGAAATGACCTGCAAGTGGGGAACAAACTGTTTTGGCTTTACTCATGTTGAATCTTTCAAGAACCTTTTCAATGTAAGTCTCCTGAGATAGCCAAATCTTTCTTTTCTTCTTATCACGAAGAATCTTCATACCAAGTATTTGTTTCACCGATCCCAAGTCTTTCATGGCAAAAGACTTACTTAGCTCTCTTTTAAGCTTTCCAATTTTTTTTCAATATCATGGCCAACAATCAACATATCATCAACATATAGCAGTAAAATAATAAAATCATCATCTGAAAATTTCTTCATAAACACACAATGATCAGATGTGGTTCTATCATACCCTTGGCTCATCATAAAGGATTCAAACTTCTTGTACCACTGTCTAGGTGCCTGTTTGAGTCCATATAAGCTTTTCTTAAGCTTACATACCAGATTTCTTTTTCTTTGACTTTGAAACCTTCTGGTTGCTCCATGTAAATTTCTTTTTCTAAATCACCATGAAGAAATGCTGTTTTTACATCAAGTTGCTCAACTTCTAAATTCAAGCGGGCAGCCAAACCAAGAACAACTCGGATAGAAGACATTTTTACAACTGGAGAAAATATTTCTTCAAAGTCAATACCTTTCTTCTGACTGAATCCTTTCACAACTAGTCGTGCCTTATATCTCTGTTGTGAGCTATTGTTTTCAGTCTTCAATTTATAAACCCACTTATTCTTGAGAGCTTTCTTCTCTTTAGGCAACTTTACCAAGTCATAGATGTGGTTCTCAAGCAAGGATCTCATCTCTTCTTGTATGGCTTTAACCCACTCATTCTTATTCTCATTTTAATAGCTTCTTGGTAAGTTTTTGGCTCTCCCTCATCAGTAAGCATAACATACTCATGTGGAGGATATCTGGTAGATGGTTGTCGCTCTCTAGTGGATCTTCTCAATGGAATCTCAACTGGTGGTGGAGGTAGTTGTTCAGTTGGTTCAGCATCATCAATTGTAGGAGTATCATCACTTACATTCTCACTATGATCTTCTTCTTCATCTCCCCCATGATCATCATGAACTATAGGTGAAGGAACTGGACCCAAACTTCAAGGAATATAAACAGATGTTTCTGGCTTCTCAATATTATCACCATCATCAAATAATTGGTCTTCAAGAAACACAACATCTCTGCTTCTAATAATCTTCTTGTTCACTGGATCCCATAATATGTACCCAAACTCTTCATGACCGTATCCCAAGAAGATACATTCTTTTGCCTTATTATCAAGCTTGGACCTCTCATCTTTGGGAATATGAACAAATGCTTTACACCCAAAGACTCTCAAATGATTATAAGATATATCTTTTCCTCTCCAAACTCTCTCTGGAACATCATCTTTCAGAGGAATTGATGGAGAAAGATTTATTAGGTCAACTGTAGTTCTCATAGCCTCCCCCCAAAATGACTTTGGTAACTTGGCGTGGGAAAGCATACACCTAATCCTTTCTTCAATGGTTCTGTTCATCCTTTCTGCCACACCGTTCTGCTGAGGAGTTTTAGGAACTGTTTTCTCAAGCCTGATACCATGGAACCTGCAATAATTCTCAAAAGGACCCCTGTACTCGCCACCACTATCTGATCGAATAACTTTAGTTTTTTGCCAGTTTCTCTTTCAACACTTACATGAAACTCCTTGAAAGCATCGAGTACCTGGTCTTTAGATTTCAAAGCAAAAGCCCACACTTTTCTAGAATGGTCATCAATAAAAGTAACAAAATAAAGAGCACCTCCAAGAGTTCTAGTTTGCATAGTACAAATATCAGTATGACCTAAATCAATAACATCTAATCTTCTAGATGATGGATATGTCTGAAATGCAACTCTATGTGTTTTTCCAGCTAAGCAATAATCACAAGATTTAAGAGATGTACCTTGCAACTCTGGTAAAAACTGCTTTCTAGCAAGAGTTTGAAGTCCCTTCTCGCTGATATGTCCAAACCTCTAATGCCAAAGATCTATACTTTCACCTTTTCGAATTGCATTAATCTCTCCTTTGTGTAGCTTAGCTTCCATGACATAAAAAGAGTTAATCTTTTTTCCTTTTGCCACAATCAAAGAACCTTTAGTGAGTTTCCATTTACTTTCACCAAAATAATGTGCAAAGCCCTCATCATCAAGTCTACCTATATATATCAAGTTAAGACAAATATCTGGAACATGCCTTACATCTTTGAGTATCAATTTGCTCCCAATACTGGTCTCCAAGCAAATATCTCCAATACCCACAATCTTAGATGTACCACTGTTTCCCATTCTAACATTACCAAATTCACCAGTAGTGTAAGATCTAAAGAAATCTCCATAAGAAGTAACATGAAATGAAGAACCAGAGTCAATTACCCAATTACTGTCCTGAGCTACAAGGCTAACACAACCTTCATCACAGACAATAGTGATATTACCTTTAGTTGTAATTGTATTGGTCTCTTTCTCATTTTTTTTCATTTCATTCTGTTCTCGCTTCCAAAACCTACACTCTTTCTTCATATGACCTGGCCTATTACAGTGAATACATTTGATATCTCTTCTAGACTTAGATCTTCCTCTATAACCATGTGGATTTCTACTATGACTTCTTCCACGCCTTTCTTGTTTTTCAGTAACAAATGCCCCAGAAGAAGATTCACCCTGTTCTTTCATTCTGGCATCTTCATTTAGCAAACTGTCTTTAACCATATCTATGGTTTGAGTCCCCTTTGGCGTGGAGTTACAAATAGTCACCACATACGTTTCCCAACTTTCTGGTAAAGAACTGAGAAGTAACAATCCCTGCATCTCATCATCTATATTCATTTTCATAGCAACCAACTTGTTTGCAAGACTCTGAAATAGGCTTATGTGCTCAACAATGTTACCACTATCTTTATACTTCAAATTTACAAGCCTTCTGAGGAGAGAAATTCTATTTTCCATTGTCTTTTTCGCAAAGAGGTTTTCTAATCTTTGCCAAACAACGTCAGCTTTGGTTTCATCTAAAATATGCTCATGCAAGTTTATATCCATCCATCTTCTAATATAGGTAATAGCTTTTCTATGTTGAACTTCCTATTCTTCATCGTCCATAGTAGAAGGTTTATCTTTAACCTTGATAGGCTTATACAAATCTTTGCAATAGAGCAAATCTTCCATTAGAAAAACCTGTTAAAGCGGAATAATTCTTTCCCTCTTTGTGTATCTGTTAGTGTAAACACCTTTTTCTTAGCCGTGACCCGAAAGGTCGTCTCGGCTCGTTCGGGGGTCCGAATGGCGGGGATCTCCCTAGGGCGATGCAGTGACTTCCTCCAGGTGGGGACTCCTTGGTTGCGCGTCCCAGACGGGAGTCCTCGGCTTGATACCTGCACAAAGGTCGGGTCGGCTTGACCCGACCCCTCCGACGATTAAGTTAGAGAGATGCTGTGGCGGTTGTTCGGGGATTTCAGCCTACCTCCTTCCCTCTGGCTTGAGGGCGTTTATAGGAGGAACTCGGCACTATCGGGCGCGCCCTCCCGTCGGTCGGGGCCGTATCTCTGATGGCGTCCGACATCGCCGAGAACCTTGCGTATCGGAATGGGGAATCGCAGGGTATGGGCGAGCTTCAACCGCTACCTACTCCTGTCTCGTCCCACTGTGCTGGGTCAACTGAGGGACTGTGGGCTCGGTGAAGCTGACGCCCGTACGCAGACCGTTGCCCTTGTTGCTCTCGCTGGGGCGCCGGGCCTGTCCACGTGCGGGGGACGTCGCCGGGAGTGGGGTTTACCATTTTTTGCCATATCATATCCCCCCCCCAAAGGAAGCCACGGCTCGGCATCGGACGGTGGGGATTCGAGGCGCGGCTTTGATCGGTAAGCGGCGGTGTTCTTCGAGGCTCACAATTGAGGCACAGGTCCGCGGTAAGTAGGCCGCGCTTCATAGGCGCTTTAGCGCGGCATGAGGCCGGGGAATATGTTTCGGGCGTGCGGGCCGCGCCGAGGAGGTGGTCTCGGGAAGCATGCGGCCGAGGAGCACGTCTCGGGCGGGCTGACCGCGCCGAGGAGGTGGTCTCGGGAAGCATGCGACCGAGGAGCACGTCTCGGGCGGGCTGGCCGCGCCGAGGAGGTGGTCTCGGGAACATGCGGCCGAGGAGCACGTCTCGGGCGGGCTGGCCGTGCCGAGGAGGTGGTCTCGGGAAGCATGCGGCCGAGGAGCACGTCTCGGGCGGGCTGACCACGCCGAGGAGGTGGTCTCGGGAACATGCGGCCGAGGAGCACGTCTCGGGCGGGCTGGCCGCGCCGAGGAGGTGGTCTCGGGAAGCATGCGGCCGAGGAGCACGTCTCGGGCGGGCTGGCCCCGCCGAGGAGGTGGTCTCGGGAACATGCGGCCGAGGAGCACGTCTCGGGCGGGCTGGCCGCGCCGAGGAGGTGGTCTCGGGAACATGCGGCCGAGGAGCACGTCTCGGGCGGGCTGGCCGCGCCGAGGAGGTGGTCTCGGGAAGCATGCGGCCGAGGAGCACGTCTCGGGCGGGCTGGCCGCGCCGAGGAGGTGGTCTCGGGAACATGCGGCCGAGGAGCACGTCTCGGGCGGGCTGGCCGCGCCGAGGAGGTGGTCTCGGGAAGCATGCGGCCGAGGAGCACGTCTCGGGCGGGCTGGCCGCGCCGAGGAGGTGGTCTCGGGAACATGCGGCCGAGGAGCACGTCTCGGGCGGGCTGGCCGTGCCGAGGAGGTGGTCTCGGGAAGCACGCGGCCGAGGAGCACGTCTCGGGCGGGCTGGCCGCGCCGAGGAGGTCGTCTCGGGAACATGCAGCCGAGGAGCACGTCTCAGGAAACATGAGGCAAGATCGTCGTTCTTTTTAGGCGTTGAGAAGTCGTAGTGGCCGTTTTCCACGTCGTTTCCTGCAGCGGATTTGGGTCCGTATTTATGATGGGGTGTTTGTTGGTCTTCCCTGATGCGAGTGGGTGTGTGGATGAGCTGTCAGCCGCTAGGGGGAGACGAAGGGACGTCTCTTTTGGCGGGTTTTTTTTTTTTTTTTTTTTTCTTACATGAATGGCGTACTCTGCCCGTTTTATGATTTCTACTGCTGGGTCTCGAACCTCGTTGTTCCTTTTTGCCATCGCACCTTCTCCTCTCCTACGCCACCATCCCACAGTCGCTCCCTCGTCGTCTCTCTTGTTCGTTCCAAAAGCCGGTAAGGAATGTCCTTCTCACCTGTCTCTTCGCCTTCGTCCCTTGACAGAGTCCGGGAGAGCATGCCTCCGTCTTCCCCGGACGAGGAGGCGGCGCGAGCCCTTGAGGCTCTAATGTGGCCGCACGACCTCGACTCGGTGGTGAGAGGGTCGTCGCTGGAAAAGCTCCGGGAGCGTTATTACATCCCGGAGGAGTTCGTCCTGTTTGCCCCTGATCCGGGGCAGCGGTCATACGACCCGATTCCCCGAGGTTTTGCGCTGACCCAAGATGCCCTAGAGGTTGGGTTGCGCCTTCCCCTTCACCCCCTCATTGTTTCCTGCCTATCTCTCTGGCGGATTTCGCCTTCCCAGGTGGCGCCTAACTCATGGCGGTACCTGGTAGCGTTCTTAGGGGAGTGTTACTATGCCAACATCACCCCTACCCGAAACCTCTTTCTCTCATGTTTCCGCCTTCTCAAGGGGCCGGAGGGCTATTTCGTGTCAGCCCGGGCTGGCTTTCGCGTCGGGGAGCCCCTTCGAATAATAAAGGGTGGAAGGGGCGGTTTTTTTACGTTAGCTGGCCGAGGGATTGGGGCTTCGGAGTTCGGTGGGCGGTGAGGGTGATAGACAACACAGTCCCGGACTTGAACGACAAGGAGCGTCGGGATTTGAAGAGGCTTCGGGCAATCCTTCCCGGTTCTCAGGCCATCCGAGCTATGACCGAGGAGTGGCTAGCCGAGGCGGGTCTTAGCCCGGCTTTCGGGGGTATGTTTATAGAGGGTGTTCTCCACGTTTTATTTGTTTTCACAGTTTGTGATGGTTTTGCTTGTCTCCTTCATAGGAATGAAGCTCCTGTCCCTCCGTGGTGGTCGCTCTTCGTCGGCTTCTTCCCCGCGCCAGTCCGCTGCTTCCCCCCCGTGTTCCTCGGCCGACCCACTGCCCGGTTCGGCGGGTGCCCCATTGGAGATCCCCGAGGGACGTCCGTCAAAGAAGGCGAGGACGACAGGTCCTGGGAAAACCAAGGCGGGGACCACTCCTTCAACAATCGTGGGGGCCAAGCGGACCACTCGGGACGAGGGGCCTTCCCGGTTTGATGGGCCCAGCCAGGGGGCGGCCGGGAAGAGGGCGGACCTGCCCACGGTGGATGATCTGTGCGGGTTACGCACGGGGGCCGACGAGCCCTTATGGGCAGCGGTGATGGGCGAGCTTCCAACAGGGGAGGCTTCCGACCCGCTGGTCGCCCGATGGAAGGGGCTGTCCCGAGGGGACAAGGTATGGGCCGAGGGAGATCCCTCGGCCGCCTTTCTTCGAGGCGTGCTCCACCCCGACCTGGCTCGGGACCTGTATACCCTGCCCTCGGAGACCATGCTCAATAAGGCGGGGAGGTTTCTGACATTGGTAAGCATTTCGCTAACTCCGGGCATCCCTGCGACTGTGCGCTGACCCTTATTTTTCTTGTGACAGGGCCTCCATTATTCGACGGCGCTGATGGACCGAGTGCGCGACGCTGGCCAGATAATCTGGGACTTCAGCGAGCGCAACTCCGAGTTGTGTCGTCAGCTAGAGGAGATCCGGGCTGGGTCGGGCCCCGAGGCGGTAGCGGCTGCGGAAAAACGCGCGACCGATTCCGAGGAAGAGGTGGCGCACCTACGAGCAGAGCTCGAGCGGTCGGGCGATTCGGTCAAGGAGCTCTAGGAGTTCCTCCGTTTGGATCGGGCCGAGCTCCGCTAGTCGAAGTCGGAGGCGCTTGGTCTCCTCAAGAGGGCGGAGAAGGCCGAGGCCGAAGCCTGCGCTGCTTCCGAGGCGTTGGCTGAGGAGGTTCGCCTCCGCCCGTCAAAGGACCAGGAGGCGATCGAAGCCTACAAGAAATCCGAGAACTTTGAGCTCGGACTGACCCGAATGGGGCGAGTATCCTACGAGTACGGATACAGAATCGCCCTGGGTCGCTTCGACTCGTGCCCTCCCGGCTCCGAGGTGGAAAGGGACCCGTTCGCCTCTCACCCCGTGGACCTGGAGGTGGATATGCCAGAAGACGTGCTGTTCGACGACCGTCCGAAGACTCCGGAGGAGCAGTGAGGGTCGTTTTTTGTATGTCGGGGTCGAGGGTGTGAGGGTTTTGGGTGTATGGGTTTTGTGTGTATCCCCTCCTTTTTAATAAGATGATCTTTTCCTCCGATTTTCTGTGTTTGCGTAGTGTCTATGTCTTTAGACGAAATATTTCCTAAGGTTTTGTATGTTCCAAGTCCGGGGCACGGGGTCGCCACCCATTGTTGCGAGTCGGAACGTCCCCGGTCGGGATACTCCGATGACCCGATAGGGTCCCTCCCACTTCGGGGCCAGCTTCCCCCTTACTTGGGTTGGGTGGCTGACTTCGATTTTGCGCAGGACCAGGTCCTCTAACTTTATCGATCGGGGTCGTACGTTCCGGTTGTAGACCCTCGCCACGGCTCTTTTGTAAGAAAGAGCTTTCTGGTGTGCGTTGGCCCGTCTTTCCTCGAGCAGGTCCAGGTTGGATCGGAGCCCTTCGCCCGAGGCTTCTCGGCTGTAGTCTGTCGTCCGCGGAGTCGGGACGGCTACTTCGGGTGGTAGCACGGCCTCGGTCCCGAACGTGAGGCTATAGGGAGACTCCCCGGTCGGGGTCTTGGGGGTGGTGCGAAGCGCCCACAAGACGCTTGGGAGCTCGTCGATCCAAGCCGATCGGGTAGCGGATACCCGTCTCTTGAGGCCGTCGACGAGGGCCCGGTTGGTTACTTCGGCTAGCCCATTTGCCTGGGGGTAAGCCACCGAGCTGAACCTCAGCTGAATTTTGTGTTTGGCGCAAAACTCTTGGAATTTTCTGCCGGCGAACTGAGGTCCATTGTCGGTGACGATGGACTGGGGCAGGCCGAACCGAGTTATGAGGTTTCTCCACACGAACCTTTCCACTTGCGACTCCGTAATGGTTGCTAGGGGCTCGGCTTCGACCCATCTGGTAAAGTAGTCCACTCCCATGATGATGTACTTCCGCTGGCCGGAGGCGGGCAGAAGAGGCCCGAGTATGTCCAGTCCCCACTGCGCGAATGGTCAGGCGCAGTCGACGGGGGTGAATAGGACCGCCGGCCGTCGGGCGGTGCGGGCGTGCTCCTGGCACGAGCTGCACCGCCGCACGAAAGCTTTCGCGTCCTGGCGCATGGTCGGCCAGTAGTACCCCTGTTGGAGTACCTTGTGCGCCAGGGCTCGCTCGCCCATGTGTTCTCCGCAGGCCCCTTCATGCATGTCGGACAGAACCGTCCAGGCTTCGCTCGGCTCCAGGCAGCGCAACAAGGGGCGCGAGAAAGACTGCTTGTACAGCCGTCCTCCTTCCTCGGTGTACCACGCCTGCGTCCGACGCAAGCGTCGAGCTGTAGTTGGATCGTCGGGCAGGGTCCCGTCCCGCTTGAAGCGTAGCATCTCCTGTACCCAAGTTGCCGGCGTGCCGTGAGCGACGGTGGCGACGACCTCTATGGCTCGGCGGGGGAGTTCTTCGGTTTCGGGCCGAGCCCAGGGGGCCGGGCCGGACGCCAGCTTTGCTAGGGTGTCGGCTCGCTGGTTCTCGCTCCTGGGGACATTCGACAATTCAAAACAGGCGAACTTGGCGGCAAGGCTTTTTACCTGTGCCAGATACTTTGCCATAGTCGGGTCCCGGGCTTCGTATTCGCCGTCGAGTTGCCTAGCCACCAGCTGTGAGTCGGTGATGACGCGTATGTCGGTTACCTGCATTTCCAGTGCCAACTGGAGCCCCGCCAGGAGAGCCTCGTATTCTGCCTCGTTGTTGGTGGCCCTGAACCCGAAGCGGAGGGAGCGCTCAATCGAGCGGCCGTCAGGTGTTACCAGCACCAGCCCTGCGCCGGCGCCTTTCGCGTTGGCCGAGCCATCTACGTGTAGGGTCCACGTGTCACGCGGTGGCTCGAGTTCTTCGCCTGTATTCGGGGTCAGCTCCGCAATGAAGTCTGCCACGGACTGGGCTTTGATGGCGGTCCGAGGCATGTACTGTATGTCGTGCTCGCCGAGCTCCACTGCCCATTTGAGGAGACGCCCTGCAACGTCGAATTTGGACAGAACAAGCCGAAGCGGCTGATCAGTTATTACCTCTATCGGGTGGGCCTGAAAGTAAGGGCGGAGCTTCCGCGCCGACAGGACGAGTGCCAGCGCCAGCTTTTCGATCGGCGGGTAGCGTTCTTCTGGCCCGCTCAGCATGTGGCTGACGTAGTAGACCGGCAGTTGATCGCCAGAGTTTTCTTTGACTAGAACCGAACTGACCGCGTGCCGGGAGGCGGCAAGGTAAAGACTCAATTTCTCCCCCGGGGAGACCGAGGCGAGTCGAGGGAGGCTGGCCAGGTGTAGCTTCATCTGTTCGAAGGCCCCTTCGCATTCCGCCGTCCATCGGAAGTTCTTCGGATCCTTCAGGGCCTGGAAGAAAGGGTGGCATCGATCTCCCGATCGGGAGAGAAAACGTGATAAAGCGACTAGCCTCCCGTTAAGGCGCTGCAGGTCTCTGATCGTCCGAGGAGGCTGCATGTTAATAATGGCCTGTATCTTTTCCGGGTTGGCGTCAATCCCTCTCTCGTGTATGATGAATCCGAGGAATTTTTCCGAGGTCACGCCGAAGGCGCACTTGGCGGGGTTGAGACGCAGGCCGAACTTCCGCAGAGTGTCGAATGTTTCAGCCAGGTCGGAAGGATGAGTCTCCGCCGTTCGGCTCTTTACGATCATGTCGTCGACATATACCTCCATGTTTCGTCCAATCTGGTGGGCGAACATCCTGTTCACTGTCCTCTGGTAGGTTGCTCCGGCATTCTTTAACCCGAACGGCATAACCTTGTAAAAATATATCCCTTGCTCGGTGAGGAAGGCGGTGTGTTCTTGGTCTTCGGGTGCCATCCTGATTTGGTTGTACCCGGAGAAGGCGTCCATAAACGAGAGCCGGGCATGGCCGGCCGTGGCGTCGACTAGCTGGTCGATCTTTGGCAGGGGGTAGCAATCTTTTGGGCAAGCATTGTTGAGACTGGTGTAGTCAACGCACATCCGCCAGCTTCCATTAGGTTTTTTGACAAGGACTACATTGGAGAGCCACTGTGGGTACCTTGCCTCTTCTATGAAACCGGTCGCCAGAAGCCGGTTTACTTCTTCTCGGATGGCCAGTTGCCGATCCGGGGCCTGCCGCCTGGGCCTCTGTTTCACCGGGCGGGCGTCGGACGAGATGTTCAGGTGGTGCAGCGCGACCTCCGGGTGGACTCCCGCTAGGTCAGCTGGGGTCCAAGCGAAAATGTCGGCGTTGGCTTGCAGAAGGCCGACGAGCTGCCGTTGTTCCTGTTCGGGCAATCCCGACCCGATTTTGACTGTTTGGTCGGGCCTTCCTTCAATTAGTGGCAGGTCAATGGTGGATTCCTTCGGCTCGGGGCGGGGGGTCGGTTTTTTTCCCTCCCGGGGGTCTTCCAGCGGGGATTGGACCCTCGCTCTCTTGTTTAATGACACAGCGGTCAAGTAGCAGCGCCTGGACTCCCAGGAGTTCCCCGCCACTTCCCCTACCCCATCGTGGGTTGGGAACTTGATGGTTTGGTAGTAAGTTGAGATGACATCTCGGGTCTTGTTGAGGGTTGGCCGTCCTAGGATGGCGTTGTATGCCGTGGGGAGGTCGACCACCAGAAAGGAGGTCATCACCGTTTTTGCCTTCGGGAAGACTCCCAAAGTTAGGGGCAGGGTGATGACCCCTAGTGACGAGATCGAGGCGCCGGTGAACCCCGTGAGTGTTGAGCATACCGGCTTCATGTTCTCCTTTACCAGGCCGAGCTTTTGGAAGGCGTCCCAATAAAGTATATCGGCCGAGCTCCCAGTGTCGACCATGATCCTCCCCACTTGCGCGTTGGCTATTCTGGCTGATATCACCAACGCGTCATCATGTTCGGGTGGTTCAGGTTCCCCGGTCGGGAAGGTGACTTCGGGGCCCTTTGCGGGTTTGGAAGCTTCAGCTCGGGAGGCCCTGGCGTACGCCCTTCCGCCCGCCATGGAGCTCCCTCCGGACGTCGGCCCGCCAGTTATGACCTCTATGTGCCGCTCGATGGGGCCCTCCGGGCGTGGCGAGAGCTCTTTATCTGGTCGGAGGTATGAGCCGAGGTGCCCTCGGCGGATGAGCTCCTCAATTTGCCTTTTTAATTCTCGACATTCCTCGGTGTCGTGGCCGGGCTGCCGGTGGAAACGGCAGTATTTAGAGCGGTCCGCGAGTTCGCGCGGGCTCCTCATCGGGTAGGGGTCTTTGAGAAGGCCTTTCTCCTTAATATGGAGAAATATTTCGGTCCGAGAGGAGTTCAGGCCCGGGGGAGGGGACCTAGGTACCGCATCGTTGAGGCCGCCGGCCCTGCGCCGGGAGGTAGCAGGCGGTTGTTGTTGGGACTACTCTGGCTTGACCCTCTTGCGCTCGTCGCGCTTCCCGACCATCCAGGCCTCGGCCGCAATGTACTAGTTCGCACGCTGCAACATTTCGGGGACCGAAGTGGGGGGTCGTTCCACCAGAGACCAAAAGAATTGGGTGGGGCGCAGGCCCATCATAAATGCCTGCATCATCAAAGAAGGGTGAGCATCAGACAGCCCGCGGATTTGTGCGGTGAAGCGGTTCACAAAGTGAGAAAGGGGCTCATCCTCCCTCTGGTTGAGCCCGAGGAGCATCGCCACCGACGGTTTCGGCTTGGCATAAGCCAGGAAGTTGAGCTCAAAGTCCCTGGCCAATTGGTCGAAAGAGGCGATGGTCGCGGTCTTCAGATTGCTGTACCACGCTCGGGCCGGGCCCCGCAGGGTTGTCGGGAACGCCCTGCACATCAGGGCGTCGGAGGTCCCGTATAGCGCCATTTGGGCGCGGAAAGCGGCCACGTGGTCCGCAGGATCAGTGGCACCCTCATAGGCCTCTAATGAAGGGAGCCGAAAATGCGGCGGGATTGCTTACTCTTGAATCTCGGGGGTGAAGGGGGACCCTTGGTATTGTTCGGCCCTCGGGTCTTCCCTGGTTCGGCGAACCTCACGCTGCACCTCGTCTAGTCGGCGGCCTACGAGACGTAGCTGGGCCCACAGGCCCTCGGCCGGATCTGAAAGCGGGGCTGCGGGCGTCGGGTGCGCCGCTGGTTCCTCCGCTCCTCGGCTCCCGGGTTGGGTCGATTGGACCGGAGGCGAAGCGGGAGACTCGGGGAGCGGCGCGGGGTTCTGAGCGGCGGGCCGTTGCCGTGGTGGAGGTAGGGTTGAGTGTGAAGACGTCGGGGGAGAGACCAGCGGGATGATGGTCTGCATCACTCCCGTAAGAGCCCGGACCTGGTGTGTGAGGTCGTAGAAGGCTTCGGGTGGCACGGGTGACGGGCCACCGGGATTGGCGATGGGCGGCGATAGTCCCGGATCGTTGAACAATCGCCAATAGCGCTCCGAGATCATAGCGAGGCGCTCGTCCCGAACCCCCTCCTGTTGGGGATGTTCTTCCGCCGCGTCGGTCGGGTGCGACCGGACGGTTGGGGGTTCGTCAGAGTGGGCCTGTTGATCGCTTGACATTCGGACCGGCCCTCCTTCTAGCGCCATTATGTTAGTGTAAACACCTTTTTCTTAGCCGTGACCCGAAAGGTCGTCTCGGCTCATTCGGGGGTCCGAATGGCGGGGATCTCCCTGGGGCGATGCAGTGACTTCCTCCAGGTGGGGACTCCTTGGTTGCGCGTCCCAGACGGGAGTCCTCGGCTTGATACCTGCACAAAGGTCGGGTCGGCTTGACCCGACCCCTCCGACGATTAAGTTAGAGAGATGCTGTGGCGGTTGTTCGGGGATTTCAGCCTACCTCCTTCCCTCTGGCTTGAGGGCGTTTATAGGAGGAACTCGGCACTATCGGGCGCGCCCTCCCGTCGGTCGGGGCCGTATCTCTGATGGCGTCCGACATCGCCGAGAACCTTGCGTATCGGAATGGGGAATCGCAGGGTATGGGCGAGCTTCAACCGCTACCTACTCCTGTCTCGTCCCACTGTGCTGGGTCAACTGAGGGACTGTGGGCTCGGTGAAGCTGACGCCCGTACGCAGACCGTTGCCCTTGTTGCTCTCCCTGGGGCGGGGGACGTCGCCGGGAGTGGGGTTTACCATTTTTTGCCATATCAGTATCAAAATAGGTTCCTCATCAAAATACCAACTTGATATCCAAATGCAAATATCAACTAGCACAGCATAAACAATAGATCAAAACTTCAATCACATAGTGAGACCAAATCTTTTAACGTGGAAAACCCAATGTGAGAAAAACCACGGGACCGTAGTCCACCTCAAACTTCCACTATCAATAATAATGATAACATGTTTACAATATGTCTTCTCTAGAATAACTAGAGGACATAGATCTTAGCTCAACAATAGCATATCTTCATCACGTAGGATGAATCTCCTCAAAAGAGAATTCTAGGTCTCACAGAGCGGATATCGTAGGAAAGTTCCTTAGAGAGGGTAAACTGCAGATCAACACCGTTAGGATTGTAGAGTTTGCTGCAAGGATTCTCCACATAAAATTTGGGCTGAAACTGACTACTTTTGACCACCGATCGTCAAGCAGAAAACTTAGAAACCTAATTTTTCTCTCTCCTCTTTCCTCTGCACGCCGCACGCTGCAATCTGATATCTTTTTCCTCACCTTCTCTCTTCTCTTTTTAATTTCTTTCATTTGCTGATTTGGACTCAATATGTCCAATTATCCAAGCCCACATATGAGCTGGACCAATAGATGAAAGTGGGCCCTCTGACGAGGGCTGTGGGTGGAGGGGGACAATCAGTCATGAGACATAGAGGGGTAGCTAGGGTTATAAGTGATGACAACCCTCTCTCATGTGAGGGCTACATGCGACACAACAAGAGTTGCGTGTGGCGATGCAAGACAAAGACAATGACAGGTTCGAGAAAAAAATATTTTTTTAAATTTACCAGGGATAAAATAATTTTTTTTATATGATTAAAAGCGTTTTACGAATAATTTTTAAATTTGAGGTGCTATTTGAAAATTTTTCAAACTTAAAAGCGTTTTAAAGAATTTGCGCAATATACTATTAATTCATTTACAAAATATTTGTTGAAGAAACGAAAAATTTTGGGATGCTCGACACTGATTTGCACATAAAGTTAAAGATTTCGTTGGAAGCCAATGCTTTGAACAGTCCGAATAGATCCCTTTTTTTTTTTAATACATACCAAAAGACTACCATTGATCTTATTAGTGAAATCATACCTTATTATTTATTGTGATATTTAATATTGTCTTAAAAAGTTTTAAAGGGAATAAACATCTAAGTTTCTCCGTGAATTAACTACTCAACCTCTTTACCTTCTACATAAACGATGTGGTAACAGGAAATGAGGACAAGTGCAGTTAGTTCTCGGACGAAATGAGGATGATATCGTCGCACAGAAGGGAACGCGGCAGTTGTCTGTATAAGAAGGTAGAACGAGTGGGAACAAAACCACTCACTCTCTCCAAGAAAAAGATGAAGGCGAAGGCAGGGAAGATAGAACTGGAGCAATATGTCCACTTCTACTTGGATCCAGGCCGTTCCTACGCCTCTCTCGCCCATCTCAAGCAGGTGCGTGTCCCCTCTTCCTCTTCCCTGCTCGTACTCCGTCCCGCTCAAGAACCCTCTTCCCTTCTATCCTCATCTCTCTCTCTCTCTCTCTCATTACTCTCCACCTTCCCAGATCGTCACCATGCACGGTTTGAACCAGCTCCATAACTGTCCCAAGGTAAACTTCTCTCTGCATCTCCTTCTCTGTTTGGCTTTGATGACACAAGATTTATAATGATAATGTTTGTTGTAGTCTTTCTTAATCTCCCGGTTTCATCTCTTTCTTGGGATATGAGGGGTTTGGGTGCAAATATGTTGTTGTGTGAGCAGAGGCATATCATCGAATGCTTGGAGTCCATCGAAACGATGTCGCCGGCCAGGAAGACCCTCGAGAAGAGCGTCACGTCCCGTGCCTTCTTGTTGGCCGACGAGGTCGTCGCCGACCTCACCGACATCGGCTGGGAGGAGTGCCATGTCCGATCACTCCTCACTCTCGATCCTCGGTCCGGTGCCGTGGTCGTGCACGAGCTCGAGGTCCCAGCCGACGGAATCGGTGGCTTCTCGCCAGCGGCCGTCCTTCCATCCGTCGCGCCACGCAGAGAGCGCCATCAGAGGCGCGGGAGGAGCGCGCCGGCCGCTGACTTCGAGATCTTGAAAGGGCGGCCGAGGTCCAAGCGGAAGCACATCTCCATCAACGCCATCAGCCCGACCTCCTCCACCACAGCCGCATCGGGCGCAGTCGGGGCGTCACCGTCCACATGGACGTCTATCCCTCCGCCTCCATCCCCGCAGTCGGAATAGCCGTATCCGTCGACCACGTGAACGCCGCTTCTTCTGCCTATAGAAGTGGAAGAAAAGCAAAAGGGTAGCGCTGATGCGATCATAACCGTCCGATTCGGTTTGCCACGCCTAGCTTTTATTCATCTTCTCTTCCTGTTTCGTTTCTGTTAAGGTCTCTCTGACACATACAACATATACTCTTCTCGTAACCACTGTTGCTCGTGTAGGCATTTTGGACGGCATCAACTATTATAACTTTGGTTCTGAAACGTTGCTCAGACTAGTTTAATATACAGAAAAGAAGGCGCCCAGTTGTTCTGATAAGAAAATTAAATTAGCAGAGGCATAGCATTCATTAGGAATTTTATTTCTAGATAGTCTTAATCAATACTTGTCTCTGTAGAAACTACTATTATGAGGAAGTATATGACCTATGCAGATGCAATATTTCTATAAATATGCAAGGTTACTTTCTTCTCACAGTAGCATTTATTGTGTGCCAGGGGTACGCCAACCCTAAGTGGTGAGTTAATGTTAGCAGGCATATGCAATTTCTTAAGCAAAATATGTTATTATTACATGCAAAGAAATGATTGATCAATGTAATAGGTCATGGTGGGGTTAATCTTCTTCTTTCGTAGCCAATACTGCTTTCTTATGCAAGCCAAAGATTACTTGAACATTGTCCGGTGACGGATTAACTTTTCCCTCAATTTTGGAGGACAATATATGGGAATTTGTGGTTTTGGTTGGACAATTGCAAGCTTGAAGCTGTTCTGCAGAGGATAGGAAGGAATAAACTTAAATTTATAGCAACATACCACATTGAATAATTGAAAAGGATTGAAGGTTTAAATTTGATCGTCATCAATCACAAAAGAATATCGCAGTCCTCAGAGGAGCTAAATCATTTTGATGAATATTAATTAATTAAAATCAACTATATAGCTTTGATGTCATTGTGCTAACAGTCAAGGATTTTTAAGCTACAAGAGAATATCTATAAGGATATAAATGCTCGACTCAGATTTAGAGGGGGGTAAATATAAAAAACAACGTTAGAGGGATAGCAGTGAGTGAGAAAAAAACAAGCATTATATCCTTATAGAATTAATAGTTCCTCCTTAGGAAGAATAATATAGAGAAGAGGTAGGGAGGCGACCCTTGCGATAGGAGGCAAGAAGCGACTGAGAACAAGGGCACCTCGCGGGCAGCACACATTCCCGTACCTTTAACGATGAGTGCGAGGGTGACTTAGGAAGAATAACCAGTTCCTCCTCAGGAAGAATAATATAGATGCAAATCAAATAGACACAGAGTCCCTAAACATATGAGATCATGACGAACATTGAAAAATTTATATATGATTTGCAGTATTGAAAGATTAATATTTATCTTTTACTGATTTTTAAGTCTCTCATATTACTGATTTTCGAACCTTCGAGTCTTGATATTTTGGTTGGTTTGAATGCAAACAGGTATATTTATATTTCGACTTTAACTAATAAAATTTTTAATAAGACTAATCACTTCTTGAAGGGTGAGCAAAGAGCTTAAAAAAACCTTCACGGCTGCTGTTTGATAATGACAATCCCATCCCATCCCATCATCCTACCGTAAAGATTATTTCTTTTAACCATAGCTGAACTAGCTGTATAGTGATGAATGTATGGATTTCTAGCCCTAGAAATGATTGTTTTTTACTTTTACATTACCCCTACTTGAAACAGGGATGAGAGTTGAAAAAATTCGAATTCTTAATCCTCTATGGAGTGTTTTTAGGAACAAGGAAATTATGATGTTGATTCCATATTGTTGTGTCATCTAATGAATTTATTAAAATTAATCTTAGTAACATATATATTTTATTTACGTATTATATATACTACATATGTGCAATTTTATCATTCTTTTTCTAAATATAAAATTAATCTACTTGAAGTAGATGACTTGTGAATAATATTGAAAAAAAATCACCTATTTATAGATATTAGTGTTAATTTGATCTGTTTAATTTAAGTGTGGATGACTTTTAATTGGACTTTGGATGAATTTTAATATAGAAATATAAAACTAACAGGATTTATGTTTTAAGTAATTTATTAAGTTCAAGCTCAAGCATATTAAAATTTATGCCATTATTTTAGTTACGATTCATATCCTGTATGAACGTTCCAATGGGAACTGTTGGAGACCTCCATTTTTATATTAAAAATATAAGCCATATATAAACTTTATTTCTAATTAATTTTTTTCAATTACACTAAACCGAAGACAAGAGATTCTTCAAATGGATTCGATCGTTACATCAATTAACTACGCAACAGTATTCTACAATTTGCTATTCTACTTTGTCCATGAGCTGTATGAATTACTCCTGCTATCATATTCTACGTACAAACATTGGCATGTACTGACACGACATCATTTTCCAACATTAGCATTGTCTCCCGCCACAAACCAGTATCTGAATTCCTCCGCCTTTCATTCCTGTCCCAGGCAAAGAAAACATTGGAGGAAGAGAAGGCAAAGAATGCCAACAGAGAGAAAGCTGAGGAAGTAAGGAATTGCTCTCTGTTATCTCCGTAACACTCTTCGCATCTCCATGGAGATTTGCCCAATCCGACAGCAGTTTGAAGCAGCTTCGACACCATGAATTCCCGTCGCCACTGTTTGCTATCTCTTCTCATCTCCCTTCTTATCCTTGGCTGTTCCTCCTCCGTCGCCTCGGAGGCCGCTTATGTCCCCTCCGATTCGATCCTCCTGAACTGCGGATCTTCCTCGGATGCTACTGACTCCGATGGCCGGAAATGGCTGGCGGACACGACCTCAAAGTCCAGCCTCTCCTCCAGGAACTCGGCCCCTGCGACCGCCCTGTATCAGGACCCGTCTCTCCCCTCGGCTGTCCCCTACATGACGGCGCGGGTCTTCACGTCGGAATCTACCTTCAAGTTCGCCGTCAACAAGAGCGAACGCCACTGGGTCCGCCTCCACTTCTATCCCTCCACCTACAACGGCCTCGCCCCGGATACCTCTTATTTCTCCGTCTCCACTTCCGACGGCATCACCCTCCTCAGCAACTTCGGCGCCTACATCACCGCCAAGGCCCTCACACAAGCCTACATCGTCAAAGAGTTCTCGGTCCTGCCCACCTCCGGCGGAAGTATAAGCCTCACCTTCACGCCGTCAGATAAGTACAACGGTTCTTTCGCTTTTGTCAATGGTATCGAGATCATATCGATGCCCGACATCTTCAGCGAGCCCGCACTGCTGGTCGGCTTCTCCGACCAGAACGTTGAGGTTGGTAGCTCCGCGTCGCTGACGATGTATAGGGTCAACGTTGGAGGGCAGTACTTGCCGCCGAGCAACGATTCCGGCCTTACCAGGTCGTGATACGATGACTCCCCCTACCTCTACGGCGCTGGGTTCGGCGTCACCTTCTCGGCGAGCAGTAAGCTCAAGATCAACTATCCGGAGGAGACGCCGGAGTACATTGCACCCACCGACGTCTATCGAACGACGAGGTCGATGGGCCCTGATCCGAAGGTCAACATGAACTACAATCTCACCTGGATATTCCAAGTCGATGCCAATTTCACCTACGTTGTCAGGCTCCATTTCTGCGAGCTCCAGCTTACCAAGGTCAACCAGAGGGTCTTCGACATCTTTGTCAACATCCAAACTGCGCAAGCTCAAGCAGATGTCATCGCGTGGACTTCTTCCAAAGCCGTGCCAGTCTACAAGGACTACGCCGTGTATGTGACTGATGGCCCTGGTGATGAGTAGCTGTTTGTGGCACTGCATCCTTCGGCAGCCGCAAAGCCCGAATATTACGACTTGTTCTTAATGGTATGGAGATCTTTAAGCTGAATGACACTGCCGGGAACCTGGCAGAACCCAATCCCGAGCCTTAATCGATGCTTGCCGAAGCCGAACTGGACGCGACGCAGCCTAGCTTCTCGTCGGAATTCAAAAGCAAGGTGCATCATATTGTTGGGAAAAATATGTTAAAGCGGAATAATTCTTTCCCTCTTTGTGTATCAAAATAGGTTCCTCATCAAAATACCAACTTGATATCCAAATGAAAATATCAATCAGCACAGCATAAACAATAGAGCAAAAATCAATCACACAATGAGACCAAATCTTTTTAACGTGGAAAACACAATGTGAAAAAAATCACGGGACCGTAGTCCACCTCAAACTTCCACTATCAATAATAATGATAACAGGTTTATAGTATGTCTTTTCTAGAATAACTAGAGGATCATAATAACATCAAAAACATAGATCTTGGCTCAACAATAGCATATCTTCATCATGTAGGATGGATGTCCTCAAAAGAGAATTCTAGATCTCACAGAGTAGATATCGTAAGAAAGTACCTTAAAGAGGGTAAACTGCAGATCAACACCATTAGGATTGTAGAGTTTGCTGCAAGGATTCTCCACATAAAATTTGGGTCGAAACTGACAACGTTTGGCCACCGATCGTCAAGCAGAAAACTCAGAAACCTAATCTTTCTCTCTCTATTTCTCTCTCCTCTTTCCTATGCACGTCGCACGCTGCAATATGCTCTCTTTTTCTCACCTTCTCTCTCCTCTTTTTAATTTTTTTCATTTGCTGATTTGGACTCAAAAGGCCTAATTGTCCAAGCCCACATATGGGCTGGACCCAACAATTCTTCCCCTCCAGCTCATATGGTGGGTTGTACCAAGCCCGCTCTTTGCCTACATGCTTCAAGCTTCTCTTTAGGCAAAGACTTTGTTAATATATCTGAACTATTCTCATTGGTATGCACTTTTTCCAATTATAATTCTTTCATCTCAAGCACTTCACGAATCCAGTGATATCTCACATCAATATGCTTGGATCTAGAATGGTATGTTGAATTCTTGGAGAGGTGAATGACGCTCTGACTATCACAGTAAACAGTATATACTTCCTGTTTCAAGCCCAATTCCTGTAGAAACTTTTTCATCAATAAAGTTTCCTTACAGGCTTCAGTAACTGTTATGTATTATGCTTCTATGGTTGATAGAGCAACACACTTCTGTAACTTAGACTGCCAAGAGACTGCTCCTTCTGCAAATGTCATCAAGAATCCCGAAGTGGACTTCCTGGAATCAGTATCACCTGCCATGTATGCATCTGTGTAGCCTTCTAACACAGGTTCATCACTGCCAAAACATAAACACAACCTGAAAGTACCTCTTAGATATCTTAATATCCATTTCACTGCTGCCCAATATTTCTTTTCAGGATTAGAGAGAAATCGGCTAACAACTCCAACTACATGAGCTATATCTGGCCTACTACAAACCATAGCATACATCAAACTGCCTACTGCAGATGAGTAAGGCACTCTGGACATTTCTTCTATTTCTTTCTCACTTGTAGGACATTATTTCGAATAAAGCTTGAAATGACCTGCAAGTGGGGAACAAACTGTTTTGGCTTTACTCATGTTGAATCTTTCAAGAACCTTTTCAATGTAAGTCTTCTGAGATAGCCAAATCTTCCTTTTCTTCTTATCACGAAGAATCTTCATGCCAAATATTTGTTTCACCGATCCCAAGTCTTTCATGGCAAAAGACTTAGCTCTCTTTTAAGCTTTCCAAATTTTTTTCAATATCATGGCCAACAATCAGCATATCATCAACATATAGCAGTAAAATAATAAAATCATCATCTGAAAATTTCTTTATAAACACATAATAATCAGATGTGGTTCTATCATACCCTTGGCACATCATAAAGGAATCAAACTTCTTATACCACTGTCTAGGTGCCTGTTTGAGTCCATATAAGCTTTTCTTAAGCTTACATACCAGATTTTCTTTTCCCTTGACTTTGAAACATTCTGGTTGCTCCATGTAAATTTCTTCTTCTAAGTCACCATGAAGAAATGCTATTTTTACATCAAGTTGCTCAACTTCTAAATTCAAGCGGACAGCCAAACCAAAAACAACTCGGATAGAGGACATTTTCACAACTGGAGAAAATATTTCTTCAAAGTCAATATCTTTCTTCTGACTGAATCCTTTCACAACTAGTCGTGCCTTGTATCTTTGTTGTGAGGTATTATTTTCAGTCTTCAATTTATAAACCCACTTATTCTTGAGAGCTTTCTTCTCTTTAGGCAACTTTACCAAGTCATAGGTGTGATTCTCAAGTAAGGATCTCATCGCTTCTTGCATGGCTTTAACCCACTCATTCTTATTCTCATGTAGAATAGCTTCATGGTAAGTTTCTGGCTCTCCCCCGTTAGTAAGCATAACATACTCATGTGGAGGATATCTGGTAGAGGGTTGTCGCTCTCTAGTGGATCTTCTCAATGAAATCTCAACTGGTGGTGGAGGTAGCTGTTCAGTTAGTTCAGCATCATCAACTATAGGTGTATCATCACTGGTATTCTCACCACAATCTTCTTGTTCATCTCCCCCATTATCATCATGAACTACAGGTGAAGGAACTGGACCTAAACTCCAAGGAATATAAATAGAGGTTTCTGGCTTCTCAACATTATCACCATCATCAAACAATTGGTCTTAGGTGTATCATCACTGGTATTCTCACCACAATTTTCTTGTTCATCTCCCCCATGATCATCATGAACTACAAGTGAAGGAACTGGACCCAAACTCTAAGGAATATAAACAGAGGTTTCTGGCTTCTCAACATTATCACCATCATCAAACAATTGATCTTCAAGAAACACAACATCTCTGCTTCTAATAATCTTCTTGTTCACTGGATCCCATAATCTGTAACCAAACTCTTCATGACCATATCCCAAGAAGATACATGCTTTGGCTTTACTATCAAGCTTGGACCTCTCATCTTTGGGAATATGAACAAATTCTTTACACCCAAAGACTTTTAAGTGATTATAAGATATATCTTTTCCTCTCCATACTCTCTCTAGAACATCATCTTTCAGAGAACTGATGGAGAAAGATTTATCAGGTCAATTGTAGTTCTCATAGCCTCCCCCCAAAATGACTTCGGTAACTTGGCGTGGGAAAGCATACACCTAATCCATTCTTCAATGGTTCTGTTCATCCTTTCTGCTACACCGTTCTGCTGAGGAGTTTTAAGAACTGTTTTCTCAAGCCTGATTCCATGAAATCTGTAATAATTCTCAAAAGGACCCCTGTACTCACCACCATTATCTGATCGAATACACTTTAGTTTTCTGCCAGTTTCTCTTTCAACACTGACATAAAACTCCTTAAAAATATCGAGTACCTAGTCTTTAGATTTCAAAGCAAAAGCCCACACTTTTCTAGAATGGTCATCAATAAAAGTAACAAAATAAAGAGCACCTCCAATAGTTCTAGTTTGCATAGTACAAACATCAATATAAACTAAATCAATAACATCTGATCTTCTAGATGATGGATATGTCTGAAATGCAACTCTATGTGTTTTTCCAGCTAAGCAATGATCACAAGATTTAAGAGATGTACCTTGCAACTCAGGTAAGAACTGCTTTCTAGCAAGAGTTTGAAGTCCCTTCTCGCTGATATGTCCAAGCCTCTTATGCCAAAGATTAATCTCTCCTTTGTGTAGCTTAGCTTCCATGACATAAAAAGAGTTAATCTTTTTTCCTTTTGCCACAATCAGAGAACCTTTAGTGAGTTTCCATTTGCTTTCACCAAAATAATGTGCAAAGCCCTCATCGTCAAGTCTACCTGTAGATATCAAGTTAAGACGAATATCTGGAACATGCCTTACATCTTTGAGTATTAATTTGCTCTCAATACTGGTCTCTAAGCAAATATCTCCAATACCCACAATCTTAGATGTACTATTGTTTCCCATTCTAACATTACCAAAATCACCAACAGTGTAAGATCTAAAGAAATCACCATGAGAAGTAACATGAAATGAAGCACCAGAGTCAATTGCCCAATAACCCTCCTGAGCTATAAGACTAACACAACCTTTATCACAAACAATAGTGGTATTACCTTCAGCAGCAACTGTATTGGTCTCTATCTCATTTTTCTTCATTTCATTCTGTTCTCGCTTACAAAACCTACACTCTTTCTTCATGTGACCTGGCCTATTACAGTGAAAACATTTGATATCTCTTCTAGACTTAGATCTTCCTCTATATTCATGTGGATTTCTACTATGACTTCTTCCACGTCTTTCTTGTTTTTCAGTAACAAATGCACTAGAAGAAGATTCACCTTGTTCTTTTCTTTTGGCATCTTCATTTAGCAAACTGTCTTTAACCATATCAATAGTTAGAGTCCCCTCTGGCGTGGAGTTACAAATAGTCACCACATACGTTTTCCAACTTTCTGGTAAAGAGCTGAGAAGTAACAATTCCTGCATCTCATCATCTATATTCATTTTGATAGCAACTAACTTGTTTGCAAGACTCTGAAATAGGCTTATGTGCTCAATAATGTTACCGCCATCTTTATACTTCAAATTTACAAGCCTTCTGAGGAGAGAAATTCTATTTCCCATTGTCTTTTTCGCAAAGAGGTTTTCTAACCTTTGCCAAACAACATCAGCTCTGGTTTCATCAGAAATATGTTAATGCAAGTTTATATCCATCCATCTTCTAATATAGGCAATGACTTTTCTATGTTGAACTTCCCATTCTTTATCGTCCATAGTAGAAGGTTTATCTTTAACCTTGATAGGCTTATACAAATGTTTGCAATATAGCAAATCTTCCATCAGACGCCTCCAAGTGGAATAATTTGATGAGTTCAATTTAATCATTCAATCTGACTGCTCCATTTCAATCACACAAGAAAAACTAGCACCAAACAACCTGATGCTCTGATACCACTTGTTGGGAAAAATCTATTAAAGCGGAATAATTCTTTCCCTTTTTGTGTATCAAAATAGGTTCCTAATCAAAATACCAACTTGATATCCAAATGAAAATATCAACCAGATATCAATCACACAGTGAGACCAAATCTTTTTAACGTGAAAAACCCAATGTGGGAAAAACCACGGGATCGTAGTCCACCTCAAACTTCCACTATCAATAATAATGATAACAGGTTTACAGTAGGTCTTTTCTAGAATAACTAGAGGATCAGAATAACATCAAGAATATAGATCTTGGCTCAACAACAGCATATCTTCATCATGTAGGATGGATGTCCTCAAAAGAGAATTCTAGATCTTACAGAGTGGATATCGTAGGAAAGTACCTTAGAGAGGGTAAACTGCAGATCAACACCATTAGGATTATAGAGTTTGCTGCAAAGATTCTCCACATAAAATTTGGGCCGAAACTGACAACGTTTGGCCACAGATCGTCAAGTAGAAAACTCAGAAACATAATCTTTCTCTCTCTATTTCTCTCTCCTCTTTCCTATGCACCCGCTGCACGCTGCAATCTGCTCTCTTTTTCTCACCTTCTCTCTCCTCTTTTTAATTTTTTTCATTTGTTGATTTGGGCTCAATAGGCCCAATTGTCAAAGCCCACATATGGGCTGGACCCAACACTTATCGGCAGTGCAGCAGGTGGCGTTGTAGCTGCCAGCGTAGCCTTCGTCCTCTGCGTTGTGATGTATCAGCGCAAGAAGAGGATGGTTGGAAACGAGTCCACCGGTGTCTCGGCTTGGTTGCCTATCTACGGTGGGAACTCTCATACCTCGGCCAGCAGCTCAACCATCTCCGGCAAGAGTTGCGCGAGCAGCCACCTGTCGAATTTAACGGCTATGTGCAGGCATTTCTCGTTTGCGGAGATAAAGAAGGCAACTAAGAGCTTCGACGAGTCGCTGGTCATTGGAGTTGGAGGGTTCGGGAAAGTCTACAAAGGAGTGGTCGACGAGGGCACCAAAGTGGCAATCAAGAGATCCAATCCGTCCTCGGAACAAGGCGTTAATGAATTCCAAACGGAGATCGAGATGCTTTCAAAGCTGAGGCACAAGCATTTGGTCTCTCTCATCGGCTTCTGCGAAGAAAACGGTGAGATGATCTTGGTCTACGACTACATGGCGTATGGCACACTCAGGGAGCATCTGTACAAGACCAACAATCCTCCATTGTCATGGAAACAAAGGTTGGAGATCTGCATCGGAGCAGCCAGGGGGCTTCACTACCTCCACACCGGTGCCAAGTACACCATAATCCACAGGGATGTCAAGACCACCAACATTCTACTGGACGAGAAATGGATGGCCAAGGTTTCAGATTTCGGGCTATCCAAGACCGGTCCCACGATGAATCAAACCCATGTGAGCACCATGGTCAAAGGAAGCTTCGGCTACTTGGATCCGGAGTACTTCAGGCGGCAGCAGTTGACCGATAAGTCCGATGTCTACTCGTTCGGGGTGGTTCTTTTCGAGGTGTTGTGTGCAAGAGCAGCACTGAGCCCAAATCTTCCAAAGGAGCAGGTCAGCCTCGCCGACTGGGCATTACACTGCTAGAAGAAGGGAGTGCTGGCGGACATCATCGACCCTCACCTGGAAGGAAAAAGTAGCCCCGAGTGCTTGAAGAAGTCTGCAGAGACGGCTGAGAAGTGCCTGTTGGATCATGGAGTTGATAGGCCTTCCATGGGGGATGTGTTGTGGAACCTCGAGTTCGCACTGCAACTGCAAGACAACTTCGAAAGTGGGAAACCGGTCTCAGAGGAGGTTAGTGACAGAGCTGCGTCAGGGGTGAATGGTGGTGGCAGCCACCAGTCCGGAAGTACCGGCGTAGGGAGCGAGGACTCGGATGATATAACCAATAGTGCAGTGTTCTCTCAGCTCATCAATCCGGTGGGACGATGACAGCCCTGCTGGTGCAAGTCCAACTGCCTTATTTTTATTATTATTTATTTTTCCTTCTAATTAACCATTTAATACACAAACAAATATCTTACTTTCGGTGCGCCAAATATATTTAAGCCACTTAATTGTAAATTATGTTGTTTAATTCATAATGTTTGATCATATTAGCTGAATTTTTATCATGAATTTTTTATTATTGACGACGAGTCTCCGAACACTGAATAAAAAGAAGTCAAAATAGTCATTTTCTTAGTTTTTTAATAAATCAGACTTTTAATACTTATTTCACATTAATTTTATGACTTGAATTATGAGATATGTTTTAGAGATCAAAAATATATTATGACTTCAATTTTCTGCGCAATCAGCTTTCCCAATATTGGAAAAATAAATTCTTATCACCGGTTAAAATCCCAAGATGACTTTTAATTATTTTATAAGTTTTTAATTATTTAATTATTTATTTTTAATATTAAAATTGAGTATGCTTGGTGGATTGTTTCGATTGTTAGGATCAAGAGTGTCACTAAGAAGAGGTAGGGGGGGGGGAGGAGGGTGAATAAGTGTAGCGAAAAAAGCGTTGATTCCGAAAAATATTCGTTTCGATTCAATCCATTTCAGAAAAAAATTGAACTTGAAAGCTTTCGTAAAAGTGCAAAGAGAATGGTAAGGAAGTTTGCAGTAATGTAAATTACACAAATAGAAAAGCAAATCAGAATTTGAGTGGTTCGATCGTTGTGACCTACATCCACTTCCGATTCCTCCTCCGTCGAGGTCACTAGCATCCACTAATGGTCTTCCTTCAATAGGCGAAGACCAACCACCTCTTTACAGTGCTTTCTCATTTTCACGGGTTTAGGAGATAACCCTTACAAGTCTCACACCTCTTTTGAATGATCTCAACACTTAGAAAGGGTGGAGGAGGACTATAGTACTTTTACAACACTTTAACATTTCAAAGATTCAAGATTATGCCTTTCGTGCCCTTTCATGTAGAAAAGGGTGGGGTATTTATAGGCCCCAATGGCTTCAAAATTGGAGCCAAAAAGTGTCTCATCCCGGTTTTCCAGGGTACTGGCGGTACCACCGCCATTACTAGGCAGTAACACCGCCCAGTCTGGGAGGTACGACCGCCTGGCAGAGCTTGGAGACCGAGCTCTAATGGTACCATTGCTTGACAGGGGCGGTACCACCACTAGTAGCATTAATTGCCGACGGTACCATCGCCCAGAACACTTGGGAGACCGGATCTGCCAGGCGATGCCATTGTTAGGATCGGAGCGGCACTAAGAGGGGGGGGGGGGGGGGGGGGGGGGGTGAATTAGTGCAGCAGATTAAAATTTTGGTTTCGACAAATCTTTTGATACGATAAAAACCGAACTTGAAAAGCTTAACTTGAACGCGTATTCATAAAGGCGTGCAGCAAAGGTAATGAGGAAATAAAGCACGTAAGAAGGTTTGCAGTAATATAAATAGCAATAAGAAAATGCAAACCAGAGATCACGCCAATTTTAAAGTGGTTCGGTCAAATGACCTACATCCACTTGCGAGGCCCTCTTCGATGAGGCTCCCACCTTCCACTAGCAAATCTCTTGAAGGGGAAGGACAAATACCCCTCTTACAACCTTTTACAAGCGGTTCACACTCTTACAAATTTTTAGCAAGAAAGAAGGAGGTGAACACTCTAGCAAATTGAAAACAAGACTTGCTAAGACTTTTCTAAGACCTTTCTCTCAATCAATTACTTCTAAAAAAGTTGTAATCTCAGCTGAGAATTGAGGGGTATTTATAGGCCTCAAGAGGATTCAAATTTGGGCTCCAAAATTTGAATTCTCTTTGGTTCCCGATGCTGGCGGTGCCACCGCCTGTCAGTGTCTGACACTGACAGTGTACTGGTGGTGCCACCGCCCAGCCAAGCGGTGCCATCGCCTGGCTCTCGGGTGCTGGGTGGTGCCACCGCCTAGTCTAGTGGTGCCACCGCCAGATCCTTCGGTTCACTGGTTGGGCTTTAAGTTCAGCCCAAACCAAGTCTAATTTTGGGCCCAATTGGCCCCTAACCAGGATATAGGATTTTCTTTTAATCCTAATCCTAATTACATATGAACTACATAACTAAAAACATCCCAAGCAAGTTTTCAACCGCGAACGTCGAGTCTTGTTCCGGTGAGCTTTCTGACGAACTTCCGGCGGACTTCCGATATGCCCTCGGATTTCTTCCGACGGACTCCCAGCAGGCTCCCGATCTTGTAACGACTTCAACGAGTAGCCGAGCCTTCTCGGTGATCTCCGCGAACCTCCGACGATCTCTTCAGCGAACTTCCAAAAATTCCGACAAGTTCCTGATTTCTTCTCGGTTGGTTCCGGCAGCATCTCCGACGATTCTTCGGACTCTTAAACGTCCATCGAACTTGACTCCGATATTCTTGCTTTATGTTTTCTGGTTATCGTAGTTAATCCTGCACACTTAACTTAATAATATGGATTAGATCAATTAACCTATCAATTGATTTTATCATCAAAATCCGAGATTCAACAGCCACCACCGGCTCTAGCTGTGCCATCGCTGGCCATGATTTCAAGTGCTGAATGGACTGTTTAATCCGACCCAATTCAGTCCTATTAAGGACCCTGTTGGCCCCTGACCGAGTTAGTGGGATTACCTCTCGATCCTAACTCAACTAATTTTCTAACTATGATTAAGGCATGCAATTAGTCCGGTATGTCGATTTTTCTTTCAGCGAAAATTCCAGCGAACTCTCGGCGATCTTCCAACGAACTCTCGACGATCTTCCGACGAGCATCCAACGAACTTCCGACGAACTCTCGGCGAGCTCCCAACACACTTCCGGCACATCGTCCGAATCTTTGACTCTAGCCATCATCTGCTTTATGCCTTACTGCTATCGTAATTAATCCTACACACTTATCTCAACATATAGATTAGGTCAAACAATTGACCAATTGATTTCATCATCAAAATCTGAGATTTAACAATCTCTCCTTTTTTGATGATGGCAACCAATTGGTGAAGGAGTTAACCTTAACTCCCCCTATCTATATATTATATTTTGAGAAAAGACATTTTTAAATTCAAGGATTTTGAATTCAAGCATCAAACTGATGAGTTATTATTCAATCATGCACAACATGATACTTATCATGATTCACCGATTCAAAATATGATACCACGTATCCATTTCAAATTTTAAAAGATGATACTAATGACAATTCTGTTGAATCTCGTATTTTGATGATGAAGCCACTTGATATATGTTTATGATTTAATCTGCGTTTTGAGTAACGCAGGATGCTTCGATCAGGATGAGACAATTAAAGTAGAAAAATCATGTTGTGCCGAAGGAACATGTCAGAAGATTGGACATCGGGCCGGTGGATCGGTCGACGTATCGACAGAAGGCTTCGGGCCGTGAACTCGGGCATCGGACCAAGAAGAGCGGGTATTGTGCCAAGGATATCGGAGTTGCGGAGTCAACTGGCCGATTGGGCAATAGGCTGCAGGAGAGGACGATGCGCCGAAGAATCGGACGAAGCGTCGAGAGACCAATGACATGCCGGACAACTTGGTTAATTGCTTAGGATTAATTGTCTCGATCGAAGTTTTGTTTTAAGTGTGCAGGATTAACTACGATGGAAGTAAGACATGCAGCAGGAGTTGCGCCGGAGTCAATACAATGATCACGTTGGGAGTTCGAGAGTTCGATGGAAGTTCGGACAGTCGTCGGAGGTTCTACGGGAACAAATCCGAGAAGTCCAGGAGCTTGCCAAAGAAGCTCGTCGGAACTCGCCAAGTGGACAGTCGCAAGTCCAGGAGTTTGCCGGAAGTCCGCAGGAGCATCACCGAGGGTTCATCGGATGATCGACGGAAGTTCGCCGGAAGAAGCGATTGACGTACCGGAGCAAGTTGCAGTAAATGTCTTAGGAAATAATCGTAGTTAGCACAATGATTAAGTTAGAAATAGGAGGTGATCCCATTAACTTAATCTTGGGGCAATCGGGCCCCTGAAAGACCCAAATTGGGCCGAATGAATCAACCCATTCGGACCTGAAATAGTGCTAGGAGGTAGCACCGCCAGGGTAGGAGGTAGCACCGCCCAGGAGGCAGTCTCCGAGCGAGACTGGGCGGTGCAACCGTCCCAGCCAAGAGGTAGCACCGCCTGGGCTCAGTTTCTGAGCGAGACTGGGCGGTGCAACCGCCCCTGACAAGAGGTGGCACCGCCTGAGCTCAGTCTTCGAGCTCTGGCAGGCGGTGCAACCGCCTCAGTCAGGAGGTGCAACCGCCTGAGCTCAGTCTTCGAGCTTTGGCAAGTGGTGCAACCGCCCCTGACAGGAGGTGGCACCGCCTAGAGGCTCAGTCTTCGAGCTCTACCAAGCGGTGCAATCGCTCCAGTCAGGAGGTGCAACCGCCTGATCCTGGAATTCCGGGAATTGACAGTTTTGAACTCCAAATTTGAACTGGGTTGGGACCTATAAATACCCTACCCATTCAGCACTGAATGAACACAGACATACACCGAAATCTTGATCTTTTTCTGTGATTCTTAGAGCTCAAAATTGTTGTAAAGGCCAAAAGTTCTTCTCCCTCTTTTCTTCCAAGTTTTGAGTTGTAAAGAGAGGAGAGAAAATTCTGTAAGGGTTGTCTCCTAAGCCCGTCAAAAGGAGTGAAACTGTAAAAGGGTGGTTGGCCTTCGCCTATTGAAGGAAGGCCTCTAGTTGACGTCGGTGACCTCGTCGGTGGAGGAAGCCAAAAGTGGAGTAGGTCAAGATTGACCGAACCACTCTAAATCTCGGTTTGCATTTACTTTGAGCATTTTATCTTTGCTGCAAACCTCCTAAATAGCTACTGCCTTCTGCGCTTTTACAAATGAGTTTCTAAGTTCAGAGCTTTCCGAATCTGCGTTTAGACGTAAATCAGCTTTTTCGTACGATCATTACATTTCAGTTTACGTTTACGTTTTGATTTCAATCATAACTGCAAACTGCCTTCTGCGCATTTATAAAACGTATCTCAAAGTTCAGTATCCTCAAAATTGGCATTTAGACGTAAACCGGTTTTATCGTATGAACGTTGCATTTCAGTTTGCGCTTGCATTCTGATTTTCATCATAAACTGCAAACTACCTTCGTAGATTTACTTTAACGTCATCTTGCTTAATCTTAAGTTAAAGTAATCTTAGAATCGGTTTTTACATCGAAATCATTTTTATCAAACGAACGCAGCTTTCGATTTTAATAGTGAAAGTTTTCCGCTGCACTAATTCACCCCCCCCCCTCTTAGTGCTCTTGATCCTAACAATTGGTATCAGAGCCCGGTATTTCTCATTTCGGATTTACACCCGAGAGAAATGACTCTTCATAGTTTTCAAGAGGGCTTATCGGTCTTTCGTCCACCGTTGTTTAACGGATTGGACTACACTTATTGGAAAACTCGAATGAGAGTTTTCTTGACTTCTATGAATTTGGATTTATGGAATATCGTTGAAAATGATTTTCAACTTCCCTCTAAACCGATGAACGAATGGTCGGATTTGGAGAAGAAGTATTTTTCTTTAAACGCGAAGGCTATGAATGCCTTATTTTGCGCTTTAGACAAAAATGAGTTCAATCGGATTTCTACGTGCGAAACGACTTTTGACATTTGGCGAACACTTGAAATCACGCACGAGGGAACTAGTAGAGTCAAAGACTCGAAAGTTAACATTTTATTGCATGATTTTGACCTTTTTCGAATGCAACCAAGCGAGACTATAGGCGACATGTACACCCGTTTCACGGATGTCGTCAATAGTTTAAGAGCTCTTGGAAAATGTTTTTCGGATTTTAAACTCGTAAACAAGATTTTGCGCTCACTTTCTAAACTTTGGGATTCAAAAGTAACTGCTATTCAAGAATCGAAAAACTTGAACCAATTTCCACTTGAAGAACTAATTGGTTCTTTGATCACATATGAAATGACGTGCAATGCACGTGAAGAACTTGAGAACCACCTTCCAAAAAACAGGAAGGATTTGGGACATAGAACATTTGAAGACCAGTCGAGCATAAGCTCAAGTGATGGTGAACTTAAACTACAAATGAAACAAAAATTAAAAAGTAAGAAGAATGGAACTACTCTGAAGACGAGGAGAAGAACAAAAATTGGGATGAATCGAGCTCCTCTGAAGACGAGGAGAAAATCAACAAAGGCGAGGTGGCAAACTACGCCTTTACGCCTTTCGACGCTGAGGTAATCAAAATGCCTTTAATTTACTTCGAAATTACATGATGCTTTTCATGATGCATTTTTCTTTTTCTTTAAATTTTCTTGAAAATTACATTTTTAATAATTTAATAATGAAAATGCAAAAATATGATCATGCTTGTAATTTTGAAAATGATAATGAAAATTGCATGTCTTATGTTAATGCAAGATAAAAATCTAATGATTGTACACCTAGTGAGATTAATCTTATTTATGTGCTTGAGAAGCAAGAATGTATATTTTGATGATTTTCATATTGCTTTTCAATGACGATACATGACTTTTGTCTGGAAGGCTTGATATTTTTCATTGTCTTTGTTTGTTAAGTATGATGTATGGTTTTGACATAAGAATAAAGATTTGAGCATGCTATTATAAAGTCAATCATATAAATTAAAACTAAAGAAGTTTTAGGCATTTATAAGAATCATTCAAAATTATGTTCAATGAAACCTTGCTTAATGTTGCAATAAAAATATTAAAGTTTTGATACTATGATTTGACGATTTTATGCATGAGATTTTAAAGTTATACATGATGATTTTTGTGATTGATGGTTTTATGATGAAATTCATTTTACGATCCTAAACGTTGATGCATGTTTTCATTTGACATAAATGAAAAGGCATGCTAACATGATATCGATCACTTAAGATGAAACACTTAAAAAAGGGGAGAAATATATGAATTGATGCTATAAACACTATGCTATGATTATCCCATGCTTGCATCATCAAGAGATATATGAATTGATGCTATGATTGCCAAATTTGCATTATGCCATGTTTGTATCATGCGTTAAGATATCAAGAACTTGTATCGTAATTTTACGCGTTGATATCTTACCATGTGATGAAATGCTACAATTGATGAACACTTGAAATGTAATCCTCTATCTTATTGATTTTTCAATAAATCTATGCTTGTCATATATGAATTTATTGAATGTAATTTTAAGGATGATTTCAGATTTGACAAATGCTTGATTCGTATTTACGACATAAGATACACTTTAAATATGAATCATGCTTCAATCAGATTAAATGCTTCAATCATTTTCTATCTCTAGAGTTCTCGATTTTGATGAAATACAAGTGATAAATTCATTTATGATATCTTGTAAATCACTTGAATTATGAATGAGTTTTTTTATGATGTGTTAAAAGAATCACTTAAAAAGAAAATGCTTTTCCCATCTTATCGAGATTAATGATTTCATGATATTGTGTGAATCTCGAAATTGACTTTGATGAAATCGTAATAAAGTTATTCATGTTATGAATCTTAAAAATGATAATATGCTTCATGTGATAATATGAATACATGAAACACTTATGATATTCCGTGTATTCATAAAATATTTATCTCATCATCCAATAACTCTTCTTGATATTCCTTATGAGATGAAATGAAATAATGCATGAAATACAAATGAGGAGTTAATGATCATGCATAATAGGATGTAATGAATTCTGACATTTAGATACCATCGTTTGAATATCTATGATCATGTTGCCAAAATGATATATCATGAATGCTTGAATATCATGTTTGATATGCTCATGATGATGATTGATTTTTCGGTATCATGCATAAAAAAAAAATGAAATGTAATGTTAATGAATTTGTGCATTGAAACTATAATGATGCACAAATAAGAATGATTACTTACCTTTGTCATGATTTAGAAATTGATGTAAAGGGTTTTTCCCTTCTTTTTGACAATGACAAAGGGGGAGATAGATTGCTAGCACAATTCAAGAAAAAGGCAAAAATTACAAAAGAGAAGAAATTGCTATCTTGAACATCACCGATAATTGCTAGCTTGAAATGTCAAGAAAATGCAAAAACTTGTTTATTTTCTTGCACATCTAAAGAGAAGATGCAAATGTAACACTTGCCAAATTGTTTGCTTGCCTCATGTAAAACATTATCTCTTGCTAGTTTGGCATTTTGCTAGCTTGCACTTTGCAAAGAAAGCAAAAATGACACTTCTCAAAAGAGAAGAAAGAGCTTGTTATCTTGAACATCACAAGCTTGCCAAACAAAAATTACAAAAGTGCTATCTTGCCTATCTCAAGAAGCAAAACTTGCATATCGTAAAAATTTGCTAGCTTGCAACTTGCATATTTCAAGAAGCAAGAGTTACCTTCTTGAACATCTCTAAATTGCTAGCTTGCAAGTTCTAAAATATTGCAACATTGCTAGCTTGCATGTTATAAAAGTGCTATCTTGTATGCTGTAAAACTTGCATATCTAAAACTTGATAGCTTGAATGTTCTAAGCATGATGTAACATTTGCTAAATTTTCTGGCTTCAAAACTGCATGATGATAAAACTTGATATTATGTTTTTCATGCAATGAGTTGAACCAATATCACAAACACTTGATTGTGGTACTTCTCCTTTTTGTTGATGACAAAGGGGGAGAAGTATGTTGATGACATGACATGTTATGCATAAGTTTATGCATAAGTTTATGCATAAGTTCATGTTGCAAGTATTCATGATGAATATTGCAATGACTTGAATTCAGTTTGAATTCAAGGTTCTATCAATATGGTATATTGATAGGGGGAGTTTGTTTAAACTCCGGGAGTTAAGTTTAACTCCGTCATCAAGTGGTTGTCATCATCAAAAAGGGGGAGATTGTTGAATCTCGTATTTTGATGATGAAACCACTTGATATATGTTTATGATTTAATCTGCGTTTTGAGTGACGCAGGATGCTTCGATCAGGATGAGACAATTAAAGTAGAAAAATCATGTTGTGCCGAAGGAACATGTCAGAAGATTGGACGTCGGGCCGGTGGATCGGTCGACGTATTGACAGAAGGCTTTGGGCCGTGGACTCGGGCATCGGGCCAAGAAGAATGGGTATTGTGCCAAGGATATCGGAGTTGCGGAGTCAACTGGCCGATTGGGCAATAGGTTGCAGGAGAGGACGATGCACCGAAGAATCGGACGAAGCGTCGAGAGACCAATGACATGCCGGACAACTTGGTTAATTGCTTAGGATTAATTATCTCGATCGAAGTTTTGTTTTAAGTGTTCAGGATTAACTACGATGGAAGTAAGACATGCAGCAGGAGTTGCGCCGGAGTCAAGACAATGATCACGTTGGGAGTTCGAGAGTTTGACGGAAGTTCGGACAGTCGTCGGAGGTTCTGCGGGAACAAATCCGAGAAGTCCAGGAGCTTGCCAAAGAAGCTCGTCGGAACTCACCAAGTGGATCATCGCAAGTCCAGGAGTTTGCCGGAAGTCCGCAGGAGCAACACCGAGGGTTCATCGGATGATCGACGGAAGTTCGCCAGAAGCTCGCCGGAAGAAGCGATTGACGTACCGGAGCAAGTTACAGTAAATGTCTTTGGAAATAATCGTAGTTAGCACAATGATTAAGTTAGAAATGGGAGGTGATCCCATTAACTTAATCTTGGGGCAATCGGGCCCCTGAAAGACCCAAATTGGGCCGAATGAATCAACCCATTCGGACCTGAAATAGTGCTAGGAGGTAGCACCGCCAGGGTAGGAGGTAGCACCGCCCAGGAGGCAGTCTCCGAGCAAGACTGGGCGGTGCAACCGCCCCAGCCAGGAGGTAGCACCGCCTGGGCTCAGTCTCCGAGCGAGACTGGGCGGTGCAACCGCCCCTGACAAGAGGTGGCACCGCCTGAGCTTAGTCTTCGAGCTCTGGCAGGCAGTGCAACCGCCTCAGTCAGGAGGTGCAACCGCTTGAGCTCAGTCTTCGAGCTCTGGCAGGAGGTGCAACCGCCCCTGACAGGAGGTGGCACCGCCGAGAGGCTCAGTCTTCGAGCTCTGCCAGGTGGTGCAACCGCTCCAGTCAGGAGGTGCAACCGCCTGATCCCGGAATTCCGGGAATTGATAATTTTGAGCTCCAAATTTGAACTGGGTTGGGGCCTATAAATACCCCACCCATTCAGCACTGAATGAACACAGACATACACCGAAATCTTGATCTTTTTCTGTGATTCTTAGAGCTCAAAATTGTTGTAAAGGCCAAAAGTTCTTCTCCCTCTTTTCTTCCAAGTTTTGAGTTGTAAAGAGAGGAGAGAAAATTCTGTAAGGGTTGTCTCCTAAGCCCGTCAAAAGGAGTGAAACTGTAAAAGGGTGGTTGACCTTTGCCTATTGAAGGAAGGCCTCTAGTTGACGTCGGTGACCTCGTCGGTGGAGGAAGCCAAAAGTGGAGTAGGTCAAGATTGACCGAACCACTCTAAATCTCGGTTTGCATTTACTTTGAGCATTTTATCTTTACTGTAAACCTCCTAAATAGCTACTGGCTTCTGCGCTTTTACAAACGAGTTTCTAAGTTCAGAGCTTTCCGAATCTGCATTTAGACGTAAATCGGCTTTTTCGTACGATCATTACATTTCAGTTTACGTTTACGTTTTGATTTCAATCATAACTGCAAACTTCCTTCTGCGCATTTATAAAACGTATCTCAAAGTTCAGTATCCTCAAAATTGGCATTTAGACGTAAACCGGTTTTATCGTACGAACGTCGCATTTCAGTTTGCGCTTGCATTCTGATTTTCATCATAAACTGCAAATTGCCTTCGTAGATTTACTTTAACGTCATCTTGCTTAATCTTAAGTTAAAGTAATCTTAGAATCGACTTTTACATCGAAATCGTTTTTATCAAACGAACGCAGCTTTCGATTTTAATAGTGAAAGTTTTTCGCTACACTAATTCACTCCCCCCCCCCCTCTTAGTGCTCTTGATCCTAACAAATTCATCATGATATCAATTGTAAATAGCAAGTTAAGCTCATGATACGTCATCATAACAATTTGATACGAAATCAAGCATGATACTAGGAATGAAACATTTAAAAGTAATCATGCCACATAAGTAATTATGCCACATTACGATATATTTGATATTTTTCAAATATTTGTATTTGACGATACCAATCATATTTCAAGCATTTATGATAAGATACAAGCATATTTACGATAAGATACATTGCATATATTTACAATGCCAATGCCAATTAGTCATCAATTTTTCCATATTTTAGTATCATTTCTCCCCTTTTGTCATCAACAAAAAGGAGAACAATTCAACAATGCAATGATAAAAATTCAAGCAAGTTTCACACTAATTTATCCAATCAATATTGCATCGTTGCATGGTAACATTCAAAAGTTCTTAACATCAAAAGTTATCAACGTTAAAGCGATCACAGCAACATCAACAGTTATCAACATTAAAGAGATAGATTCTCCTCCTTGTCATCAAGACTTTGCATGAAGAAGAGGAAGGAAGGTAAGGAGGGAATTCATTAAGAATTGAATTTGTGAAATGATTTGATTCAAAACATCATATGAAATCAAATCGTCATTCTTGCAAGTAATCACCACACACTAATATTCATCTTTCAAGGATCAAGATATTCATCGGAATTCATAAAATTCATCTTTCATAAGAAGATTAAGAAAGAATTCATGGGAGAGGAGTATCAAAAGAAATTTACAAATAAAACTTCATAATTCAAAACCATTTCTCATTAAAAATTCACAAAAGTTAAATCCGTGAAGGATGCATTTGTCAATGAATTCCATGTATCAAACATCATTAAGTTTTTTTATATTTCGGATTTCATGAAAGCCCAAAAAGAAAACGAGAAAGTTCAAAAAAGATATACATCAACGATCATGCATTCGGACAATTTAACATCCCTAACTCTCTTCATTTAAAGGTTTTGTAAAGATATCGGCTAATTGATGTTTCGTATCAATAAACTCTAAAGATATGTTATGGTTATTAATATGATCTCTTATGAAATGATGTCTAATGTCAATATGTTTAGTTCTAGAGTGTTGAATGAGATTTTTTGTTAAACATATTGCACTTGTGTTATCACATTTTTTTTAAATGTTCTTAAGGTGAATCTTATAATCCTCTAAAGTATTTTTCATCCACACAACTTGTGCACAACATGCAGTTGAAGCTATGCATTCGTCTTTGGTTGTAGATAGTGCAACCGAGTTTCGTTTCTTGAAAGACCAAGAGATAAGTGCATGACCTAAGAATTGACATGTTCCAGATGTTGAATCTCGTATTTTAATGATGAAACTACTTGATATGTGTTTATGTTTTAATCTGCGTTTTGAGTGACGCAGGATGCTCCGATCAGGATGAGACAATTAAAGCAGGAAAAATCATGTTGTGCCGGAGGAACATGTCAGAAGATTGGACGTCGGGCCGGTGGATCGGTCGACATATCGACAGAAGGCTTCGGGTCGTGGACTCGGGCTTCGGGCCAAGAAGAGCGGGTATTATGCCAAGGATATCGGAGTTGCAGAGTCAACTAGCCGATTGGGCAATAGGCCGCAGGAGAAGACGATGCGCCGAAGAATCGGACGAAGCGTCGAGGGACCAATGACATGCCGGACAACTTGGTTAATTGCTTAGGATTAATTGTCTCGATCGAAGTTTTGTTTTACATGTGCAGGATTAACTACGATGAAAGTAAGACATGCAGTAGGAGTTGCACCGGAGTCAAGACTATGATCACATTGGGAGTTCGAGAGTTCGACGGAAGTCCGAACGGTTGTCGGAGGTTCTGCGGGAACAAATACGAGACGTCCAGGAGCTTGCCGGAAGTCCATTGGAGCATCGCCGGAGGTTCGTCGGATGTTCGTCGGAAGTTCACCGGAAGCTCGTCGGAAGAAGCAATTGACGCACCGGAGCAAGTTGTAGTAAATGTCTTAAGAAATTCGTAGTTAGCACGATGATTAAGTTAGAAATGGGAGGTGATCCCATTAACTTAATCATGGAGCAATTGGGCCCTTGACAGACCCAAATTGGGCCGAATGGATTAGCCCATTCGGACCCAGATTTCTTGGCCAGAGGTGGCACCGCTTGGGTCGGCGGTGGCACCGCCCAGGGCTCAGTCTCCGAACTCTGGCTAGGCGGTGCAACAGCCTCTGACAGAGGTGCAACCGCCTGAGCTCGGTCTCCGAGCTCTGCCAGGAGGTGCAACCACCCCTGACAGGAGGTGGTACCGCCTAGAGGCTCAGTCTTCGAGCTCTGTCAGGCGGTGCAACCGCACCAGTCAGGCGGTGCAATCGCTAGACCCCGGAATTCCGGGAGATGACAGTTTTGAGCTCGAAATTCAAATTGGGTTGGGGCCTATAATGTTAGGATCAGGAGCACTAAGAGGGGGGGGGGGTGAATTAGTGCAGCGAAAAACTTTCGATGATTAAATCTGCGTTCGAACGATAAAAGCGATTTCGATAGAAAACCTGATTCGTAAATCACTTTAACTTGTGATCAAGCGAAATGCAGTTAAAGCGAATCTACAAAGGTAGTTTGCAGTTATGATGGAAATCAGAATGTAAGCGCAAACTGAAATATGATGTTCGTACGATAAAACTGATTTACGTCTAAACACCGATTCGGAAAATACTGAACTTTGAAACATGATCGTAAATGCGCAGAAGGCAGTGAGCTATTGAGGAGGTTTGCATTAAAGATAATATGCTCAAAGTAAATGCAAACCAGAGAACACCGCAATTTTAGAGTGGTTCGGTCAATCTTGACCTACATCCACTTATGGCTTCCTCCACCGACGAGGTCACCGACGTCCACTAGAGGCCTTCCTTCAATAGGCGAAGGCCAACCACCCTTTTATAGTTTCACTCCTTTTGACGGGCTTAGGAGACAACCCTTACAGAATTTTCTCTCCTCTCTTAAAAGATCAGAACTTGGAAGAAAAGAGGGAGAAGAACTTTTAACTCATACAACACTTTTGAGCTCTAAAAATCAAAGAGTAAGATCAGGATTTCGGTGGTTTTTGGTTACTCTTTCATTGCTGAAAGGGTGGGGTATTTATAGGCCCCAACCTAGTTTGAATTCCGAGCTCAAAACTGTCAATTCCCGAAATTTCGGGGTCTAACGGTTGCACCGCCTGACTGGGGCGGTTGCACCGCCTGGCAGAGCTCGAAGACAGAGCCTCTGGGCGGTGCCACCTCCTGTCAGGGGCGGTTGCACCTCCTGCCCGAGCTCGGAGACCGAGCTCAGGCGGTGCCACCGCTTGACTCGGGCGGTTTGTTAAGACTCTAGCTTGGAGAGTCCTAATTGAGAGGGACATTCATGTAAAACTGTTAGGACTCTAGCTAGGAGAGTCCTAATTAAGAGGGACATTCTGTTAGGACTCTAGCTAGGAGAGTCCTAATTGAGAGGGGCATTCATGTAGGAGGTGTTTTCTTAAAGAAGAATTAGGAGTTGTAAGGGAATAGGAGTCTTGACTAGGAGTCCTACTAGGAGTTGGTTAGAAGTAAGAGTCTTAAGTAGGAGTCCTATTAGGAGTTAGGGTTTAGAAGCCCTATAAATAGCCATGTATTCCTTCTCTTTTCATAATCAATAGATGAATCTTTTCTGCAGCCTTTGAGCAGCAACTTGGAGGGAGGAACCCCTATAGAGTTCCAAGGAGGCCGATCCCCTAAAGAGATCAACCCCAAGTTTAGAATTCTGCAAGGGTTCTAACACCTGGTATCAGAGCAATGTTCTTGGCATCTCGTTGACCTTCCATTGCCATCCATCAGCCCTCCACAACCTCCCAAAGCAATTCCCACAATTGCTTAAAAGATCGTCGCCGAATTCCGCCATCATCTCCACCACCGTGGATCATCCTTTGATCTCCCCGTGAATTGCAACAGGTTCTGGTTTCTTACCTTACTGCCGCTGCAATTTAGTTATCCTTATTCGAAAATACAAAAAAAAAAAAACTGTTCCTATATTGCTGCATAAACCTTTCGTCACAAAGTTTTCATCTCTACGACGAAAGATACATTGCAGAATTCCAGCCGCATAGCACCATCTGTTTGATCTTGCTACTGTGCTTTTTCTATCCAAATTTCTATGAAATTTTTATGACATCTTTGACACTTCCTAACAGCAGATTTCACTTTAGTTTTTTCAAAAAATTCTCAATATAAACCATTGATCTTTTACGTCAAATCTGCTATACTTGAAAATCTGCACTGTAAAATTTCAGCCGCATAGCACTGTTTGTTTGATCTTGATACTATATTATTTATATCCAAATCTCTACGAAATTTTTATGATAGCTTTGACACTTCCTAACAGTGGATTTACCTTTGGTTTCATCAAAAAAGTCTCAATATAAACCACTGATCTTTTACGTCCAATCTGCTATACCTAAAAATCTGTGCTGCAGAAAATTTCAGCCGCATATTGTTGCCTTAACCCATCTATTTGTAATCTTTTTTGAATGAAATTTCTTATACACTTCATAGATCATCTTGGCTTCCATCTAAGATTGATATATTAAGGAATTCATCTCTAAAAATAATTTTGTGTTGCTGCAAATTTTCATCGTAACCCGCTGAAATTTTTCGACGACAATTCTGCTATCGCAACTTGCACCAATTTTCTTGCTGTTATACTGCTGAAATTCTCTTGATTAAATTAGACATCCTTGCTGTCATATAATATGTGATTTTGCTATGAATTCCCTCCTCAATTCTCTTAAGTTTTTGGTAGAAATTACATCGAGAAACCATTGTTTCTTCGACAACAATTCTACTCTTACAAGACAGCACATACTTGCTGCAACTTCCACTGATTTCTATAAAACCTTTGCTGCCATCTACCACAGATCCAAAACTTACATCCATAGCCCTAAAACTCCACTAAACCACACCCTCAAACTGCACCCAAAACTGCCACAAAACAAGCCTAAATCGTAGCCTACATCCACCGATCCACCAACCCTTTCGATCATCACTTCTCTCAACCTATACATGCCTTTAACCAAACAACAAAAGAGAGATCTTAACATCATAGATTTGGAGGCATATACTATGGCATCTAAGGAGGTAATCAATGCTAAATTCGAAGCCTTGGAGGCGCGAATGGAGGATAAGATTCGGACGCTCTTTACCGAACTCAGATTGGGCCGACCACTAAGCCCGAAGAAATCATATCAAGGAGAGAGCTTTGCCCAATCACACCAAGCCCAAAGATATGACTTCCAAGAGAGGGGAAGCTCTATGACCAACCCCAACTATCCATGCATGAGAGTGGACTTCCCTAGATGGGAAGAAGGAGACCCAATTGGTTAGATCTCGCACGCGGAGCGATATTTTCGGTACCATAAAATCACGGATGCATCTATGGTGAAAATTACAGCTATATATCTTGAAGGGGATGCTATACAGTGGTTTGACTAGTTTGAACATACTTATGGAGTCCTTTCATGGCGATAATTCAAAGAAGGACTGCTGATCCGCTTCAGACCAACCGATTATGAGAATATTGACGGACAACTAGCAAAGATCCGACAAACCTCTACCATTCAGGAGTACCAAACCAGGTTTGAAAGGTTATCTAATCAAACTCATGATTGGTCTCAAAAACAGCTATTGAGAACCTTCATTGAGGGCTTGAAGCCGGAGATCCGAGGAGAAGTTAAAGCGCGACAACCGTATACGCTTATGGCAGCCATCTCTTCCGCACGACATCAAGAGGAGCAATTGAACCATGAAGCTCGGAGGACTAGGGTCACTCCTCAACCAGTAATATTGAAGCCCTTAGCCCCCCTACTTTCGACCAAGTCCCTACACCAAAGAGGTTAACAAGAGAAGAGCTTCGGGAGCGATATGCGAAGGGGTTATGTTGGCATTGTGATGAGCCGTGGAGCCGTGAGCATCGCTGTAGTAAAGGGGGACTTCTTATGATTGAACCGATAGAAGAAGAGGTCATTGAACATTCAGAAGAGAGCCTTGAACATGAAGAAAAAGATGTAGAAGAAGAGCCACAACCGACCGAAGTTACGGTACATACACTAGCTGGCTACTCAAACCCGCAAACGATGAAAGTTGGAGGCCTTCTCAAACAACAACCGATCACTGTTCTCATCGACACGGGCAGCACTAATAACTTCCTAAACAGTAAGGTTGCTGTCCATATGAACTTACCTATTGAGAATTGCAGTAGGTTTGTCGTTAAGGTCGCCAACGGACGGATTTTGAAGGGTGAACATAGGTGCCCGCAGGTGAAACTGTTGCTGCAGGACCAAGAGATAATTGCAGATTTCTTCCTCCTCCCTCTTGATGATCATGAGGCCATACTCAGAATTAAATGGTTGATGACATTAGGTGATATTTCTTGGAATTTTATGCAACTAATTATAAAATTTTACAGTAAGGAGAAACAGGTGATACTGCACGGGAAACGTGAGGGCGACGTAACGACGATTTGCACACAACAAATGGAGAAGGTTTTGCATAAAGCATGCAGCGGCTTTTTGGTACAACTTGAGCAACAAACTAAGGGAGAGCCAACAAAATTTAAAGATCTAAATCTACTTCCTTTGCTTGCTGAATTTTCAGATATATTTGACGAACCGTGCAACCTACCTCTTACCCGTCGGCATGATCATTGTATAATGATTCTTCCAGGCAAATCTCCAGCAAATGCTCAGCCATATCAATATCCACATCTCCAAAAGGATGAAATAGAAAGGATTGTAAAAGAGATGCTCAAAACAGGAGTTATTCGGCTAAGTTGCAGCCCCTACTCTTCACTAGTGCTCCTCATACGAAAGAAGGATGGAATATGGCGATTATGTGTTGATTACCGAGCTCTCAATGGCATAACCATCAAGGATAAATACCCTATTCCAGTAGTAGATGAGTTGCTAAGGGAGCACAAATCTTCACAAAGCTGAACCTTCGATCTGGGTATCATCAAATACGAGTATGCGAAGAAGACATACCGAAAACCACCTTTTGAACACACAACAACCACTACAAATTTTTGCTTTCTTCATAAGAAGGTGGAATATCTTGGGCATATCATATCAGAGGAAGGTGTGGCAGTAGACCCCTTCAAAATTGGAGCAATGCAAAACTGGCTGACCCCATGGAACATAAAATTGCTACATGGCTTTCTGGGTTTAACAGGCTACTACTACAAGTTCGTGAAAAACTATGGAGAGATCAGTGCACCACTTACTTCCATACTGAAAAAAGATGTCTTCCAATGGTCGGATAGAGCCTCCGCTGCCTTCGACAAACTTAAGGCAGCCATGACGACGACGCCGGTGCTAACACTACCAGATTTCAACCGACCCTTCATTATTGAGGCCGACGCATCTGGAGTCGGAATTGGAGCCATTCTCATGCAAGATGGTCGACCACTCATATACACTAGCAAGGCATTATCTCCCTCCCATCAAAATAAGTCAACATATGATAAGGAGATGCTCGCCATTGTGCGTGCAGCAACGAGGTGGAGACACCACTTGATTGGCCGACGATTTCAAATTAAAACCGACCATAAAAGCCTCAAGTACTTTTTGGAGCGAAAAATATCATCCCCTGAGCAGCAAAAAAGGGTAATAAAACTTCTTGGATTTGATTATGAAATAACTTACAAAAAGGGGAAAGAGAATGTTCTTGCATATGCGCTTTCGCAGCTACCCGAGCAAGTTGAAGTTTCGGGCGTTTCACTTCCGACCAACAACTTTCTTAAGGATATTAAGATGGAATGACAGGAAGATTCAGAGACTAGTAAGATTATAAAAAAATTGGAGGAAGCCCCATGGCTCATTACAATTGGGACTCAAAAGAATTACACTATAAGGGACGCATTGTGCTTATGATAAATTCTACTTGCATCTTCACGAGCAGATTTTGGACAAAGTTATTCCATATGCAGGGTACTAAATTGAAAAGGAGTATGACATATCACCCACAAACCGACGGCCAGACGAAAGTTTTAAATAGGTGCTTGGAGACAGCCCAAAGCCACCCACCAAATATGACTACCCAAAGAGAACTCCAAACCCAGCCAAGTGTCATTATTGATCGACGGATCGTGACTCGACGACGATGACCCACTAATGAAGTGCTAATACAGTGGGCGAACCTACCAATAGAAGATGCCACTTGGGAGAACTATGACGACTTGAAGATCAAATTCCCAGAATTCACGAATCATTAGCCTCGAGGACAATGCTGATTTGAAGAGGGCGGGTCTGTTAGGACTCTAGCTTGGAGAGTCCTAATTGAGAGGGACATTCATGTAAAACTGTTAGGACTCTAGCTAGGAGAGTCCTAATTAAGAGGGACATTCTGTTAGGACTCTAGCTAGGAGAGTCCTAATTGAGAGGGGCATTCATGTAGGAGGTGTTTTCTTAAAGAAGAATTAGGAGTTGTAAGGGAATAGGAGTCTTGACTAGGAGTCCTACTAGGAGTTAGTTAGAAGTACGAGTCTTAAGTAGGAGTCCTATTAGGAGTTAGGGTTTAGAAGCCCTATAAATAGCCATGTATTCCTTCTCTTTTCATAAGCAATAGATGAATCTTTTCTGCAGCCTTTGAGCAGCAACTTGGAGGGAGGAACCCCTATAGAGTTCCAAGGAGGCCGATCCCCTAAAGAGATCAACCCCAAGTTTAGAATTCTGCAAGGGTTCTAACACGGTTGCACCTCTGTCAAAGGTGGTTGCACTGCCCAGCCAGAGCTCGGAGACTGAGCCCTGGGTGGTGCCACCGCCGACCCAGGCGGTGCCACCTATGGCCAAGTAATCTGAGTCCGAATGGGCTGATCCATTCGGCCCAATTTGGGTTTGTCAAGGGCCCAATTGCCCAAGATTAAGTTAATGGGATCACCTCCCATTTCTAACTTAATTATCATACTAACTACGAATTTCTTAAGACATTTACTGCAACTTGCTCCGGTGCGTCAATCGCTTCTTCCGGCGAGCTTCCGTCGATCATCCGATGAACCCTCGGTGATGCTCCTACAGACTTCCGGCAAACTCCTGGACTTGCAACGATCCACTTGGCGAGTTCCGACGAGCTTCTTTTGGCAAGCTCCTGGACTTCTCAGATTTGTTCCCGCAGAAACTCCGATGACCGTCCGGACTTCTGTCGAACTCTCGAACTCCCAACGTGATCATAGTCTTGACTCCGGCGCAACTCCTGCTGCATGTCTTACTCCCATCGTAGTTAATCCTGCACATGTAAAACAAAACTTCGATCGAGACAATTAAGACTAAGCAATTAACCAAGTTGTCTGGCATATCATTGGTCTCTTGACGCTTCGTCTGATTCTTCGACGCATCGTCCTCTCTTGTGGCCTATTACCAAATCGGCCAGTTGGCTCCACAACTCCGATATCCTTGGCACAATACCCGCTCTTCTTGGCCCGATGCCCGAGTCCATGGCCCGAAGCCTTCTGTCGATACGTCGACCGATCCACCGGCCCGACGTCCAATCTTCTGACATGTTCCTCCGGTACAACATGATTTTTCCTGCTTTAATTGTCTCATCCTGATCGAAGCATCCTGCGTCACTCAAAACACAGATTAAATTATAAACATATATCAAGTGGTTTCATCATCAAAATACGAGATTCAGCAATCTCCCCCTTTTTGATGATGACAACCACTTGATGACGGAGTTAACCTTAACTCCCGGAGTTTAAACAAACTCCCCCTATCAATATGCCATATTGATAGAAACTCTTGGATTCAAAAATCCAAGCAACATGTCATCATAAACTTATGCATAACATGTCAAGTCATCAACATACTTCTCCCCCTTTGTCATCAACAAAAAGGAGAAGTACAACTATTCTTGTGTTTGTGATATAAGTTCAACTCATTACATGAAAAACATAATATCAAGTTTTATCATCATGCAGTTTTGAAGCTAGAAAATTTAGCAGGTGTTACATCATGCTTAGAACATTCAAGCTATCAAGTTTTAGATATACAAGTTTTACAACATACAAGATAGCACTTTTGGTAATGTTCAAGATAGCAAGTTCTACATCACGCAAGCTAGCAATGTTATAACATTTTAGAACATGCAAGCTAGCAAATTAGAGATGTTCAAGAAAGCAACTCTTGCTTCTTGAAATAGGCAAGTTTGCAAGCTAGCAAATTTTTGCTTCCTTTGCAATGTTTGAGCTCGCAATTTTGTTTCCATTGCAAAGTGCAAGTTTAGCATGTTTAGCATCCTGAGATAGGCAAGATAGAACATTTTTGAATTTTCTTGAGATTTCAAGCTAGCAATTATCGGTGATGTTCTGTTAGGATCGGAGCGGCACTAAGAGGGGGGGGGGGGGGTGAATTAGTGCAGCAGATTAAAACGTTGGTTTCGACAAATCTTTCATACAATAAAAACCGAACTTGAAAAGCTTAACTTGAACACGTGTTCGTAAAGGTGTGCAGCAAAGGTAATGAGGAAATAAAGCACGTAAGAAGGTTTGCAGTAATGTAAATAGCGATAATAAAATGCAAACCAGAGATCACGCCGATTTTAAAGTGGTTCGGTCAAATGACCTACATCCACTTGCGAGGCCCTCTTCGATGAGGCTCCCACCTTCCACTAGCAAATCTCTTGAAGGGGAAGGGCAAATACCCCTCTTACAACTTTTTACAAGCAGTTCACACTCTTACAAATTTTCAGCAAGAAAGAAGGAGGTGAACACTCTAGCAAATTGAAAACAAGACTTGCTAAGACTTTTCTAAGACCTTTCTCTCAATCAATTGCTTCACAAAAAGTTGTAATCCCAGCTGAGAATTGAGGGGTATTTATAGGCCTCAAGAGGATTCAAATTTGGGGTCCAAAATTTGAATTCTCTTTGGTTCCCAATGCTGGCAGTGCCACCGCCTGTCAGTGGCGGTGCCACCGCTTGTTAGTGTCTGACACTGACAATGGACTGGCGGTGCCACCGCCTAGCCAAGCGGTGCCACCGTCTGGCTCTCGGGTGCTGGGCAGTGCCACTGCCCAGCCAGGCGGTGCCACCGCCTGGCTCTCGGGTTCTAGGCGGTGCCACCGCCTACATTATTTCAGCTCACTGGTTGGGCTCCAAACTTGGCCCAAACCAGTCCGAACTCGGGCCCAATTGGCCCCTACTTCGGTTATAGGATTAACACCTAATCCTAACCCTAATTAACATGCTAACTACGAATTTAAAAATATTTCCTAAGCTATTACAAAGTCCGCAAGTCAAGACTTTTTCCGGTGAGCTTTCGGCGAACTTCCGACGGTCTTCCGACGAACTCTCGGAAACCATTCTGCGGACTCCCGGTAAGCTCCTAGACTTCATGATTTGATCTTGGTGAGTTCCAACGAGCTTCTTCGGCAAGCTCCGATCTTTCTCGGCGAGCTCCGCGAACTTCCAACGAACCTTCCGGCGAGCTTCCGAAAAACCCTTCGGCAAGCTCCCTACTCATTCTCGGCTAGTTCCGACAGCATTCCCGACGAACCTTCGGACTTCCGTCGAACTCTCAAACTCGCAACAAATCCTTCGCGCTTGACTCCGACACTTTGTTTCGCTTTATGTCTTCATCATTATCGTAGTTCAACCTGCACATACAAGCCAAAACTCTACTCTGATCTAGACAATTATTACAACGCGAATTGACATTCTGTTGCCCGGCACGTCATTGGTTGGCGCTTCATCCGATTCTTCAGCGCATCGTCCTCTCTTGCAGCTTGTTGCCCAATCGGCGATTGACCTCCGCAACCCCGGTATCCTTGGCGCAATTCAGCTCTTGGCCTAATGCCCGACGTCCGAAGCCTTCTGCCATCCAATATCCTAACGTGATCTCCTCCGACGCAACGTCAATTCCTCCTGCATTAATTGTCTAATCCTGATCGAGTAGACCTGCATCACTCAAAATGCAATTAAACATCTAAACACAATCAATTAGTTTCATCATCAAAATCCGAGATTCAACAATCTCCCCCTTTTTTTTTATGACAACTAATTGATGACTAACGGAGTTAACCTTAACTCCCCGGAGTTTAACCAAACTCCCCCTATCAATATGTCATTGATAGAACACTTGGATTATCCCAAATCCAAGTAACATTCATCACATGTTATGAAAAATATTTAAACCATCATGCAGATATATATAAAATATTCAATTCAATGCATGAAGTCATCAATATACTTCTCCCCCTATGTCATCAACAAAAAGGAGAAGTAGTTCTAGCTATTTTAAAAGATATGCAAATTTTTGCAACATGAAGCTAGATTTTCATCACAACATATAAACATAAAAGCATAGCAAGATTCTTAAGTTCAATCATGGCAATTCAACACTTGCTTCTTGTGCAAGATTGCACTTTGCTTTTCTTTGCATGTTCTAACTAGCAAAAGCTTTCTCCCCTTTGGTTTTGTCGAAAAGAAGGGAAGAGTACAAGCTAGCCAGCATTTGCCTTGAGCTAGCAATCTTTCTCCCCCTATGTCATTGCCGAAATGAAGGAGAGGAACCAATGATTTAGACTTTTACATAAATTATGAATTTGCATCAATCAATATTTCAATCATCACATGATATATACAAGACAAAAATGCAAAGAAATCATGTCATGAAAGACATCAATTGTTAAACATGATATGATAATAGTCTCAAAAATTTCAATTTGCGAAACATGTGATACATTGCGATACTAAAAAAATTAATGCGATGCTTTTAAGGATGTCAACCTATTTTTGATACAAAGCACGGCAAGAGCAATTATATTGTAATTTTTCTAAGTTTTGCATTTTTTGCTTCTTTCGAGATAGCAATTCTTTGCTTCTCTACAAGCTAGCAACTTTTACGATATGCAAGTTTTACTATATAGAAGCTAGCAAATTTAAAGATGTGCAAGTTGGCATATTTGCTTTTCTTTGCAATGTGCATGATAGTATTTATTTGTAATGTTCAAGATAGCAAATCGTACATCATGCTAGCTAGCAAATTAAAGATGTTCAAGAAAGCAAGCTCTTTCTTCTCTTTTGAGAAGTGTCATTTTTGCTTCCTTAGCAAAATACCAAACTAGCAAGGGACCATGTTTTACATGAGGCAAGCAAACAATTTGGCAAGTGTTACATTTGTATCTTTTCTTTAGATGTGCAAGAAAGTAAGCAAGTTTTTGTATTTTCTTGACTTGTGCAAGGTAGCTAATTTCTCTTTGAGATGACCCTTTACATCAATTCAAGATAGCATATTAGCAACTCTTTCTCTCCCTTTGTCATTGGCAAAAAGAAAGGAAGATTCAAGTTATGAATATCAAAATAATAATTTTATCATGAATATTTCATCACTGCGTGCATCATTATTGCATGCATAATACCAAATCATCATATATATTTTCAAAACATATAAACTCATCATTATATGCATGATTCCAAATCATCATTCATATCATTTCAATCATTGTTTCAATCATCACTATAACTCATCATGCACAAAATGTAAAATCATCTAACATGATACAAACATTTATTTTCAAAATATTTATCACTATTTTCATGTTTGATACCATTTTTCATATTGAATATATCATCATAATAAAAAGCAATTGCATGCATAATTTCAAATCATAAATGTTTCAAATCATGATGGTATTAACTTGTCAAATTTCATCGTACCATTCGTAATCATAACTTTTCATTTGTATGCATCAAAATAATATCAAGAGTATTTCATGCATAATTTTATATCACCACATAAGGAATATCAAGAAGAAAGTAATTGGGTGATGCGATAAACATTTAATGAATACAAGGAATTACATAAAAATCATATCATGAAAGATTAGAACATGTGAATACCAAAAGACATGATTTCTTTTTGAAAAAAACCTACTCATAATTAATCAAAAGAAAATCTTAGGAGATCGATTAATGAAATAATCTTGATTCATAATAAATCTTAATTTGTAAATATCACAGAATCAAGATCATGATTTTGGATAAAACTCATTCAAATTCAAATCACCAAAAATCATTTTTATGGTTCACAAAATTCGTAACTTAAGTAGATTCATGATTTCATTAATAATATATTTTCCCTTTTTTAGGTATTTCATTTTAAGTGATTGATTTCATGTTAGCATGCTTTTTCATTTATGTTAAATAAAAACATGCATCGATGTTTAGGATCGAAAAATGAATTTCATCATAAAACCATCAAGATCAATAGATTCTCAAAAATGAATTGTTAGGATCAAGAAAATCCGAAAATAAAATTTAACACTTTCATACATTCGGACATGGTTTTGCTATAGATTTTTAAATTCAATCATGAAGTTAAAAATGCTCATGATCATGGATATTTTTATATCCAAAACACATAATTTCTAACATGTTATTAAGGCATGTAATAGTGTAGAATCATCAAGATACACATGCACGGATTAATCCTAAGCACTATCACATATCGTATAATTATCATCCCTAATGTTGCATACATCATTCAACATTTCAAAACATAACATGTATGAAACCTTAGCAATATACTTTTCATGATCAAATTTTAAATTTTTCAAAGATGCAAAAAAGAAAAACATGATATAATTTTTGAAAAACAATTTTTTATTTCCTATTCTAAATTAAGCACTCATGAAAGACTTCAAGTAATTTCAAAATAATTCAAGAGAGTTGAGTTACTTACCTTGTAGTCGAAGCCCGTCAAAGCCCAATTCGCTATTTCACCTTTGGAAGTTCTTGATTCATCCTTGGTTGCCTTCCTCTTTTTTGGCCTCTTCCTCCGTTCAAGTTCATTGTTTATTTTAGATTTATGTTTAATAAACTTATTAAGATTTAGTGTTCGAAGTTTAAGTTCATCATTGTCCTCATCACTTGAGTCATCGCTCAAGTGGTATTCATTTGTTCGGAGTTCCAAATCCTTCCTATTCTTTGGAAGGTGATTTCGTTCATCATGTTCATCATGTGCATTGTGCACCATTTCATATGTCATTAATGAACTAATTAGTTCTTCAAGTGGAAAAATATTTAAATCTTTTGTTTCTTGTATTGCGGTTATTTTAGGATCCCACCTTTTTGGAAGGGATCTTAAGATCTTGCTTACAAGATCAAAATTCGAAAAAGATTTACCAAGAACTCTTAGATTATTGACGACATCTGTGAAATGGGTGTACATGTCGCCTATAGTCTCGCTTGGTTGCATTCGAAAAAGCTCAAAATCATGCAATAAAATGTTAACTTTCGAGTCTTTGACTCTACTAGTTCCCTCGTGCGTGATTTCAAGTGTTCGACAAATATCAAAAGCCGTTTCGCACGTTGAAATCCGATTGAACTCATTTTTGTCCAAAGTGCAAAATAAGGCATTCATAGCCTTTGCGTTTAAAGAAAAATACTTCTTCTCCAAATCCGACCATTCGTTCATCGGTTTTGAGGGAAGTTGAAAACCGTTTTCAACGATATTCCATAAATCCAAATTCATAGAAATCAAGAAAACTCTCATTCGAGTTTTCCAATAAGTGTAGTCCAATCTGTTAAACAACGGTAGATGAACAACTGATAAGCCCTCTTGAAAGCCATAAAGAGTCATTTCTCTCGGGTGTAAATCCGAAATGAGAAATATCGGGCTCTGATACCAATTGTTAGGATCGGAGCGGCACTAAGAGGGGGGGGGGGGGTGAATTAGTGCAGCGGATTAAAACGTTGGTTTCGACAAATCTTTCATACAATAAAAACCGAACTTGAAAAGCTTAACTTGAACGCGTGTTCGTAAAGGTGTGTAGCAAAGGTAATAAGGAAATAAAGCACGTAAGAAGGTTTGTAGTAATGTAAATAGCGATAATAAAATGCAAATCAGAGATCACGCCGATTTTAAAGTGGTGCGGTCAAATGACCTACATCCACTTGCGAGGCCCTCTTCGATGAGGCTCCCACCTTCCACTAGCAAATCTCTTGAAGGGGAAGGGAAAATACCCCTCTTACAACTTTTTACAAGTGGTTCACACTCTTACAAATTTTCAGCAAGAAAGAAGGGGGTGAACACTCTAACAAATTGAAAACAAGACTTGCTAAGACTTTTCTAAGACCCTTCTCTCAATCAATTGCTTCACAAAAAGTTGTAATCTCAACTGAGAATTGAAGGGTATTTATAGGCCTCAAGAGGATTCAAATTTGGGCTCCAAAATTTGAATTCTCTTTGGTTCCCGATGCTGGCGGTGCCACCGCTTGTCAGTGGCGGTGCCACCACCTGTCAGTGTCTGACATTGACAGTGGATTGGCGGTGCCACCGCCCAGCCAAGCGGTGCCACCGCCTGGCTCTCGGGTGCTGGGCGGTGCCACCGCCTGGCTCTCGGGTTCTAGGCGGTGCCACCACCTAATCTGGCGGTGCCACCGCCTACACTATTTCAGCTCACTGGTTGGGCTCCAAACTTGGCCCAAACCAGTCCGAACTCGGGCCCAATTGGCCCCTACTTGGGTTATAGGATTAACATCTAATCCTAACCCTAATTAACGTGCTAACTACGAATTTAAAAACATTTCCTAATCTATTACAAAGTCCGCAAGTCAAGACTTTTTCCGGCGAGCTTTCGGCAAACTTCCGACGGTCTTCCGACGAACTCTCGGAAACCATTCTGCAGACTCCCGGCAAGCTCCTAGACTTCATGATTTGATCTTGGCGAGTTCCAACGAGCTTCGTCGGCAAGCTCCGATCTTTCTCTGCGAGCTCCGCGAACTTCCAACGAACATTCCGGCGAGCTTCCGAAAAACCCTTCGGCAAGCTCCCTACTCATTCTCGGCTAGTTCCGGCAGCATTCCCGACAAACCTTCGGACCTCCGTCGAACACTCGAACTTGCAACAAATCCTTCGCGCTTGACTCCGACACTTTGTTTTGCTTTATGTCTTCATTGTTATCGTAGTTAATCCTGCACACACAAGCCAAAACTATACTCCGATCTAGACAATTATTACAACGCAAATTGACATTCTGTTGCCCGGCACGTCATTGGTTGGCGCTTTGTCCGATTCTTCAACGCATCGTCCTCTCTTGCGGCTTGTTGCCCAATCGACGGTTGACCTCCGTAACCCCGATATCCTTTGCGCAATTCCGCTCTTGGCCTGATGCTCGACGTCCGAAGCCTTCTGCCATCCAATATCGTAACGTGATCTCCTCCGGCGCAACGTCAATTCCTCCTGTGTTAACTGTCTAATCCTGATCGAGTAGACCTGCATCACTCAAAATGCAGTTAAACATCTAAACACAATCAATTAGTTTCATCATCAAAATATGAGATTCAACATGTTCAAGATAGCAATTTCTTCTCTTTTGAGAAGTGCAATTTTTGCTTTCGTCTTGAATTGTGCAAGCTAGCTAGTTTGGCTCTTTTGAGACAGCAACTTTTTGCTTCTCTTTAGATCACAAGCTAGCAATTCTAGCAAATTTTACATCATGCATGGTAGCAAATTTTTGTGATGTTCAAGATATCAAGTTCTTTTCCTTGCAATATGTAAGCTAGCAAATATTTGCTTCCTTTGCAAAGTGCATGTTTCTAAATTTTGCAAGATGAGCTAGCGATATTTCTCCCCCTTTGTCAATGTCAAAAAGAAGGGAAGACCCTTTGCGTCAATTTCTAAATCATGACAAAGGTGAGTAATCATTCTTATTTAAAAATTCTATAATTGAGATAAATCTTGAATTCAAATTAAGGTAATTTTAATCATGATTCACATCATATGTAATACATTACATACATCATAATAAAAGACATAAGTATTGCATGCATAATGCCAAATCATCATGTATATAGAATATAACATCATCATTACATGCATGATTCCAAATCATCATTCTATCAGAAAATGATAATTATTGATTTTCATATTATTTCAAAAAAAAAATCAAAGTATTGCATGCCTTTTTATCTAAGGGAAAAATCATAGTGTTGCATGCATCATTCCAAAACATTTCAAGCCATGCAAGCCATAAATATAAAGAAATCATGTCATGAAGGATAAATCATTTGAATACCAAAAGATATGATTCATATAGTAAATATATTCTTTAAATAAAATATCAAGAAAAATCATAGGAGTACAAAGAAGAGATCTTGTTTTAAAAGAAAATCAAGTAATAAATCTAAGAACTCACAAGGAAAAATCATGTTTCATATAGAAAATCTCCTCTAATGAAAATATCAAGTAGAATAGTAGGAGATCGATTAATGGGAAATTTTGATTCATAATAAAATCTCATGTATCGAATGTCGAGAATTCAAAATGATGATTTATATAAAAAATATCACAAGTTATATTCAAGAGAAAAATCATCATTCATTTTCAACTCATTCAATTTATCAAATCAACATTTCTTAGATATGCATGATACCAAAACATTGTTTCAAATGTTTGACATATAACATGCATAAATTCAAAGTTTAAAAGGAGAAGGGAATAATTCAAAGGTACAAAGATTTCAACCATATCATAAACAAATGTAAGACCAAGTCATGAATCTAAAATTCCATAAATCAAAATGATCATCAAAGGTAATCTCATGTTATTCCAAGAAATCAATATCATGATTTTGATAAAACTCATTTCAAATTCAAATCATCAAAATCACTTTTATGGTTCACAAAATTCATAACACAGGTAGATTCATGATTTCATTGATAATATATTTTCCTCCTTTTTTTTTAAGTATTTTATTTTAAGTGATTGATTTCATGTTAGCATACCTTTTCATTTATGTTAAATAAAAACATGCATCAATGTTTAGGATCGAAAAATGAATTTCATCATAAAACCATCAAGGTCAATAGATTCTAAAAAATGAATTGTTATGATCAAGAAAATTCGAAAATGAAATTTAACACTTTCATGCATTCGGACAAGGTTTTGCTATAGATTTTCAAGTTCAATCATGAAGATAAAACATGCTCATGATCATGAAAATTTTTGTATCCAAAACACATAATTTCCAACATGTTATTAAGGCATGTAGTAGTGTAAAATCATCATGGCAATTAAGTGATTTGATCATTGAATCAAGAAGGTCCGAAAAATAATCTTAACAAGTTCATGCATTCGGGCATATTTTTGCCATAGTTTTTCAAATACACTCATGAAAATAACACATGCTTATCATCATGTATAGCTTAAAATCTCATGCAAAAAATTATCAATCAAAATATTTAATATTACATCATTATGTATTTCTTCAAATCAAACATGATTTTATTTATTCAAAATCGAGAAATAACAATGGAAATCAATGTAATACACATTATTACTTCTTAATCACATATAGCATGATATTAAACTTCTTAATATTTTCATTAAGACATCAAGTATGGTTTTAATCAAAATCAGAAATAATCAAGATACACATTTTTTCTTCTTAAGAAAAACATACATATGATCATTAGATTTAAATCTAACATTTTATTCCATTAACATAAAACATGTAATTTTTATTATTATTTTCAAAATTATGAGCGTGATCATATTCTTGCATTTTCAATTTTTTTTAATATGTAATTTTCAAGAAACATAATTATTCTAAAAAAGAAAATGCAACATGGAAAACATCAAGTAATTTCAAAATAAATTAAGGGGGTTTCGATTACCTCATCGTTGAATGTCGTTAAGGCGTAGTTTGTCACCTCGCCTTTCTTGATTTTCTCCTCGTCTTCGGAGGAGCTCGATTCATCCCACTTTGTGTTCTTATTCTTGCGTTCAAAGCAAGTAGCTCTATTCCTTTTGTTCTTCAAATCTCGTTTCATTAATTTTTTAAATTTCTTAGTGAGTAGTTCTTGTTCACCATCACTTGAGCTTATGCTCGAGTGGTCTTCAAATGTTCTATGTCCCAAATCCTTCCTGTTCTTTGGAAGGTGATTTTGTTCATCATGTTCATCATGTGCATTGTGCACCATTTCATATGTCATCAACGAACCAATTAGTTCTTCAAGTGGAAAAATATTTAAATCTTTTGTTTCTTGTATTGCGGTTATTTTAGGATCCCACCTTTTTGGAAGGGATCTTAAGATCTTGCTTACGAGATCAAAATTCGAAAAAGATTTACCAAGAACTCTTAGATTATTGACGACATCCGTGAAACGGGTGTACATGTCGCCTATAGTCTCGCTTGGTTGCATTCGAAAAAGCTCAAAATCATGCAATAAAATGTTAACTTTCGAGTCTTTGACTCTGCTAGTTCCCTCATGCGTGATTTCAAGTGTTCACCAAATATCAAAAGTTGTTTCGCACATAGAAATCCGATTGAACTCATTTTTGTCCAAAGCGCAAAATAAGGCATTCATAGCCTTTGCGTTTAAAGAAAAATACTTCTTCTCCAAATCCGACCATTCGTTCATAGGTTTAGAGGGAAGTTGAAAACTATTTTCAACAATATTCCATAAATCCAAATTCATAGAAATCATGAAAACTCTCATTCGAGTTTTCCAATAAGTGTAGTACAATTCGTTAAACAACGGTGGACGAACAACCGAAAAGCCCTCTTGAAAGCCATGAAGAGTCATTTCTCTCGGATGTAAATCCGAAATGAGAAAAACTGGGCTCTGATACCAATTGTTAGGATCAGGAGCACTAAGAGGGGGGGGGGTGAATTAGTGCAGCGGAAAACTTTCGATGATTAAAACTACGTTCGTACGATAAAAGTGATTTCGATAGAAAACCTGATTCGTAAATCACTTTAACTTGTGATCAAGCGAGATGCAGTTAAAGCGAATCTACAAAGGCAGTTTGCAGTTACGATAGAAATCAGAATGTAAGTGCAAACTGAAATATGATGTTCGTACGATAAAACTGATTTACGTCTAAACACCGATTCGGAAAATACTGAATTTTGAAACACGATCGTAAATGCGTAGAAGGCAGTAAGCTATTAAGGAGGTTTGCAGTAAAGATAATATGCTCAAAGTAAATGCAAACCAAAGAGCACCGCAATTTTAGAGTGGTTCGGTCAATCTTGACCTACATCCACTTCTGGCTTCCTCCACCGACGAGGTCACCGACGTCCACTAGAGGTCTTCCTTCAATAGGCGAAGGCCAACCATCCTTTTACAATTTCACTCCTTTTGATGGGCTTAGGAGACAACCCTTACAAAATTTTCTCTCCTCTCTTGAAAGATCAAAACTTGGAAGAAAAGAGGGAGAAGAACTTTTAACTCATACAACACTTTTGAGCTCTAAAAATCATAAAGTAAGATCAGGATTTCGGTGGTTTTTGGTTACTCTTTCATTGCTGAAAGGGTGGGGTATTTATAGGCCCCAACCCTGTTTGAATTCCGAGCTCAAACCTGTCAATTCCCGGAATTCCGGGGTTTGGTGGTTGCACCGCTTGGCAGAGCTCGAAGACTGAGCCTCTGGGCGATGCCACCTCCTGTCAGGGGCGGTTGCACCTCCTGCCAGAGCTCGGAGACTGAGCTCAGGCGGTTGCACCTCTGTCAGAGGTGGTTGCACCGCCTAGCTAGAGCTCGGAGACTGAGCCCTGAGCGGTGCCACCGCCGACCCAGGCGGTGCCACCTCTGGCCAATTAATCTGGGTCTGAATGGGCTGATCCATTCGGCCCAATTTGGGTCTGTCAATGGCCCAATTGCTCCAAGATTAAGTTAATGGGATCACCTCCCATTTCTAACTTAATTATCGTGCTAACTACGAATTTCTTAAGACATTTACTACAACTTGCTCCGGTGCGTCAATCGCTTCTTCCGACGAGCTTCTATCGATCATCCGATGAACCCTCGGTGATGCTCCTGCGGACTTCCGGCAAACTCCTGGACTTGCGATGATCCACTTGGCGAGTTCCGACGAGATTCTTTTGGCAAGCTCCTGGACTTCTCGGATTTGTTCCCGTAGAACCTCCGATGACCGTACGGACTTCCGTCGAACTCTCGAACTCCCAACGTGATCATAGTCTTGACTCCTACGCAACTCCTGCTGCATGTCTTACTTCCATCATAGTTAATCCTGTACATGTAAAACAAAACTTCGATCGAGACAATTAATCCTAAGCAATTAACCAAGTTGTTTGGCATGTTATTGGTCCCTCGACGCTTCATCTGATTCTTCAGCGTATCGTCCTCTCCTGCGGCCTATTATCCAATCGGCCAGTTGACTCCACAACTCCGATATCCTTGGCACAATACCCGCTCTTCTTGGCCCGATGCCCGAGTCCACGGCCCGAAGCCTTCTATCGATACGTCGACCGATCCACCGGCCCGACGTCCAATCTTTTGACATGTTCCTCCGGTACAACATGATTTTTCCTGCTTTAATTGTCTCATCCTGATCGAAGCATCCTGCGTCACTCAAAACGCAGATTAAATCATAAACATATATCAAGTGGTTTCATCATCAAAATACGAGATTCAACATATAAATACCCCACCCTTTCAGCAATGAAAGGGTAACCCAAAGAGACCGAAATCCTGATCTTATTCTGTGATTTTTAGAGCTCAAAAGTGTTGTAAAGGCCAAAAGTTCTTCTCCCTCTTTTCTTCCAAGTTCTGATCTTTCAAGAGAGGAGAGAAAATTCTGTAAGGGTTGTCTCCTAAACCCGTCAAAAGGAGTGAAACTGTAAAAGGGTGGTTGGACTTCGCCTATTAAAGGAAGGCCTCTAGTGGACGTCGGTGACCTCGTTAGTGGAGGAAGCCAAAAGTGGATGTAGGTCAAGATTGACCGAACCACTCTAAAATTGCGGTGCTCTCTGGTTTGCATTTACTTTGAGCATATTATCTTTACTGCAAACCTCCTCAATAGCTTACTGCCTTCTGCACATTTACGATCGTGTTTCAAAGTTCAGTATTTTTTTGAATCGGTGTTTAGACGTAAATCAGTTTTATCGTATAAACATCATATTTCAGTTTGCCCTTACATTCTGATTTCCATCATAACTGCAAACTGCCTTCATATATTCGCTTTAACTGCATCTCGCTTGATCACAAGTTAAAGCGATTTACGAATCGGGTTTTCTATCGAAATCGCTTTTATCGTACGAACGTAGTTTTAATCGTCGAAAGTTTTTCCGCTGCACTAATTCACCCCCCCCCCCCTCTTAGTGCTACTGATCCTAACAATTAGTATCAGAGCTCGGTATTTCTCATTTTGGATTTACACCCGAGAGAAATGGCTCTTCATGGCTTTCAAGAGGGCTTATCGGTTGTTCGTCCACCGTTATTTAACGGATTGGACTACACTTATTGGAAAACTCGAATGAGAGTTTTCTTGATTTCTATGAATTTGGATTTATGGAATATTATTGAAAACGGTTTTCAACTTCCCTCTAAACTGATGAACGAATGGTCGGATTTGGAGAAGAAGTATTTTTCTTTAAACGCAAAGGCTATGAATGCCTTATTTTGCGCTTTGGACAAAAATGAGTTCAATCGGATTTCTATGTGCGAAACGGCTTTTGATATTTGGCGAACACTTGAAATCACGCACGAGGGAACTAGTAGAGTCAAAGACTCGAAAGTTAACATTTTATTGCATGATTTTGAGCTTTTTCGAATGCAACCAAGCGAGACTATAGGCGACATGTACACCCGTTTCACGGATGTCGTCAATAATCTAAGAGTTCTTGGTAAATCTTTTTCAAATTTTGATCTCGTAAGCAAGATCTTAATATCCCTTTCAAAAAGGTGGGATCCTAAAATAACGACAATACAAGAAACAAAAGATTTAAATATTTTTCCACTTGAAGAACTTATCGGTTCATTAATGACATATGAAATGGTGCACAATGCACATGATGAACAGGATGAACAAAACAACCTTCTAAAGAATAGGAAGGATTTTGGACATAGAACATTTGAAGACCACTCGAGCATAAGCTCAAGTGATGGTGAACTTAAACTACAAATGAAACAAAAATTAAAAAGTAAAAAGAACGAAACTACTTGCTTTGAACGCAAGAAGAAGAACACAAAGTGGGATGAATCGAGCTCCTCCGAAGACGAGGAGAAAATCAAGAAAGGCGAGGTGGCAAACTACGCCTTAACGGCATTCAACGATGAGGTAATCGAAACCCCCTTAATTTATTTTGAAATTACTTGATGTTTTTCATGATGCATTTTCTTTTTTCAGAATAATTATTTTTAAAAATTGCATATTAAATTTTTTTTTTGAAAATACAAGAATATGATCATGCTTATAATTTGAAAATAATAATGAAAATTACATGTTTCATGTTAATGAAATAAAATGTTAGATTTAAATCTAATGATCATATGTATGTTTTTCTTAAGAAGAAAAAATGTGTATTTTGATTATTTCTGATTTTGATTAAAACCATGCTTAATGTCTTAATGAAAATATTAAGAAGTTTAATATCATGATATATGTGGTTAAGAAGTAATAATGTGTATCATGTTGATTTTTATTATTATTTCTTGATTTTGATTAAATAAAATCATGCTTGAAGAAATGCATAATGATGTAATATTAAATATTTTGATACTATGATTGATAATTTTATGCGTGAAATTTTAAGTTATACATAATGATAAGCATATGTTATTTTCATGAATGTATTTGAAAAACATATGGCAAAAATGTGTCCGAATGCATGAACGTATTAAAATCATTTTTTTGGACGTCCTTAGTTCACTCACTAAATTGCTATAATGAGAACTCTACACTATTACATGCTTTAATAACATGTTGGAAATTATGTGTTTTGGATACAAAAATTTTCATGATCATGAGCATGTTTTATCTTCATGATTGTGTTTGAAAATCTATAGCAAAACCATGTCCGAATGCATGAAAGTGTTAAATTTCATTTTTCTTGATCCTAACAATTGATATTTTTGGATTTTCTCGATATATTATTCTCTTTCGGACTTAATAAACATATGTCATATCGAGTTTGATTCATATCATTGATTTTTGACATATGGAATCAACTAGCAAATGCATCTCTCATAGACTTATCTTGTGAAAAATATCTTTCGAGAAATGGATTTGATGATTCCTTCTTATATCTTTAGAGATAGTTTTACGTGCAAGGATTTGATTCACACACATATCTTGATCCTTGTAAAAATGAAGTGTGCTTTAATATCCTATCAATTTTAACTTCATTCAAGTAAGCTCACTAGTGACTTTCCTCCTTCATGCAAAAAAGATAATAACAAATAAAGAGGAAAAAGTAATGAAAGCTATCTCCATGTCATGTTTTTCTTAAGGTGTTTGTATAATTGATATCCTATTACTCATTATTGAAAAATAACATAAACCTAGTTATGGCATGAATCATTACCGCACTTACGTTTAAAACTTGCTTATATCGTTCTCCTTTTTGTTGATGACAAAGGGGGAGAAAAATATGAAATGATACTATGAGTGCTCTATTTGAATGAGAAATAGATGAAATGCTATGATTGCTAAATACTTGAAATGTTTGAATCATGTTAAGATATCAATAACTTGCATCGTAATTTTACTTGCTGATATCTTGCCATGTGATGAAATGCTATGATTTGTTGCTAAAATGATGCATGCAATACTTATGTTTTTTATGATGTATGTGATGTATTGCATATGATGTAAATGATGATTAAAATTGCCTTAATTTGAATTCAAGGTTTATCTCAATTATGAAATTTTGAAATAAGAATGATTACTCACCTTTGTCATGATTTAGAAATTGACATAAAGGGTCTTCCCTTCTTTTTGACAATGACAAAGGGGGAGATAGCTAGCTTGCACAATTCAAGAAGAAAACAAAAATTGCACTTCTCAAAAGAGAAGAAATTGCTATCTTGAACATGAATTGCTAACTTGAAATCTCAAGAAAATGCAAAAATGTGCTATCTTGCCTATCTCAAGATGCAAAACATGCTAACTTGCACTTTGCAACGGAAGCAAAATTGATAGCTTAAACTTTGCAAAGGAAGCAAAAAATTGCTCATCTCAAAAGAGAAGCAAAGACTGCTAACTTGCATATTTCTAGAAGCAAAAGTGTTATCTTACATATCGCAAAGAAAAGCAAATATGCCAACTTGCATATCTTTGAATTTGCTATCTTGTATGTTGTACAACTTGCATATCTAAAACTTGATAGCTTGAATGTTCTAAGCATGATGTAACACTTGCTAAATTTTCTAGCTTCAAAACTGCATGATGATAAAACTTGATATTCTATTTTTCATGCAGTGAGTTAAACTTATATTCCAAACACAAGAATAGTTGGACTTCTCCTTTTTGTTGATGACAAAGGGGGAGAAGTATGATGTTATGCATAAGTTTATGCATAAGTTCATGATGACGTATTGCAAGTATTCATGATGAATATTGCAATGACTTGAATTCAGTTTGAATTCAAAGTTCTATCAATATGACATATTGATAGGGGGAGTTTGTTTAAACTCCGGGAGTTAAGGATAACTCCATCATCAAGTAGTTGTCATCATCAAAAAGGGGAAGATTGTTGATCTCGTATTTTGATGATGAAACCACTTGATATGTGTTTATGTTTTAATCTGTGTTTTGAGTGACGCAGGATGCTCCGATCAGGATGAGACAATTAAAGCAGGAAAAATCATGTTGTGCCGGAGGAACATGTCAGAAGATTGGACGTCGGGCCGGTGGATCGGTCGACGTATCGACAGAAGGCTTCGGGTCATGGACTCAAGCATCGGGCCAAGAAGAGCAGGTATTGTGCCAAGGATATCGGAGTTACGGAGTCAACTGACCGATTGGGCAATAGACCGCAAGAGAGGACGATGCGCCGAAGAATCCGATGAAGCGTCGAGGGACCAATGACATACCGGACAACTTGGTTAATTGCTTAGGATTAATTGTCTCGATCGAAGTTTTGTTTTACATGTGCAGGATTAACTACGATGAAAGTAAGACATGCAGTAGGAGTTACGCCGGAGTTAAGACTATGATCACATTGGGAGTTCGAGAGTTCAACGGAAGTCCGGATGGTCATCGGAGGTTCTGCGGGAACAAATCCGAGAAGTCCAGGAGCTTACCGGAAGTCCGCCGAAGCATCGCCGGAGGTTCATCGGATGTTCACTGGAAGTTCGCCGGAAGCTCGCCGAAAGAAGCGATTGACGCACCGGAGCAAGCTATAGTAAATGTCTTAAGAAATTCGTAGTTAGCACGATGATTAAGTTAGAAATGGGAGGTGATCCCATTAACTTAATCTTGGGGCAATTGGGCCCTTGACAGACCCAAATTGGGCCGAATGGATCAGCCCATTCGGACCCAGATTTCTTGGCCAGAGGTGGCACCGCTTGGGTCGGCGGTGGCACCGCCCAGGGCTCAGTCTTCGAGCTCTGGCTGGGTGGTTGCAACGCCTCTGACAAAGGTGCAACCGCCTGAGCTCGGTCTCTGAGCTCTGGCAGGAGGTGCAACCGCCCCTGACAAGAGGTGGCACCGCCTAGAGGCTCAATCTTCAAGCTCTGCTAGGCGTTGCAACCGCCCTAGTCAGGCGGTGCAACCGCCAGACCCCGGAATTCCGGAAGATGATAGTTTTGAGCTCGAAATTCAAATTGGGTTGGGGCCTATAAATACCCCACCCTTTCAGCAATGAAAAGGTAACCCAAAGACACCGAAATTCTGATCTTATTTTGTGATTTTTAGAGCTCAAAAGTGTTGTAAAGGCCAAAAGTTATTCTCCCTCTTTTCTTCCAAGTTCTGATCTTTCAAGAGTGGAGAGAAAATTCTATAAGGGTTGTCTCCTAAACCCGTCAAAAGGAGTGAAACTGTAAAAGGGTGGTTGGCCTTCGCCTATTGAAGGAAGGCCTTTAGTGGACGTCGATGACCTCGTCGGTGGAGGAAGCTAGAAGTGGATGTAATTAGTTCAAAGTTCTCAGATTTTGGATACCATAATCCTAGATTAGTGATTTCTTTAAAATATCTAAGAATTTTTTTAACTGCTTTAAGATAAGATAGCTTAGGATTAGATTGAAACCTAGCACAAAGTCCTACATTAAACATGATGTCTGGTCTAGTTGCGGTGGGGTATAGTAAACTACTTATCATACCCCTATAAGTTTTTTTATCAAAGTTTTCTCCACTTTCGTCAATGTCTAACTTAATGGAGGTACTCATAAGTGTATTGATAGCCTTTGAACTATCTATTTTAAACCATTTTAGCAAGTCAAAAATGTCATCATTAAGTTGTTTGATTTATAATCCTAAAAAGAAGGTTAGTGCGCCCATTAAACTCATTTCAAACTCTTGGCTCATACTTTTGGCAAATGATTCGCACAAAGATTCATTTGTAGAACCAAAAATAATATTATTAACATAAATTTAAATATTAAAAAAATTATTTTCAAAATTTTTAATAAATAATGTGGTATCGACTTTGTCTTAAAAATTATTTTGAATCAGAAATGAGCTAAGTCTCTCATACCAAGCCCTTGGGGCTTGTTTCAATCCATAGAGAGCTTTAGTTAATTTAAACACATGATTAGGGAAATTATCATTCTCAAATCCGAAAGGTTGTTCAACATATACTTCTTCGGAAATAAAGCTATTAAGAAAAACACTTTTGACATCCATTTGAAATAACTTAAAATTATTACTACTAGCATAGGTAAGGAGCATCCTTATGACTTCTAATTGTGTCACAAGAGCGAAGGTTTCTTTATAATCGATACCTTCTTCTTGGTTGAAACCCTTAGCCACTAATCTATACATATTTCGAACCAAGATACCAAATTCATCTTGCTTGTTTCTAAAGACTCATTTAGTACTAATAGCTAAATGGTCATTTGGCCTAGGAACAAGTTTCCACACCTCATTCCTCTCAAATTGATTCAACTCTTCTTGCATTGCGATAACCCATGAATCATCTTTCAAGGCATCGTTAATGCATTTAGGTTCAATTTGAGAAAGAAAAGCAGCGACACAAAAATTTTTAAGAGAAGAACGAGTTTGAACCCCTTTTGATGTGTCTCCTATTATTAGCTCCTTAAGATGAGCATCTACGTACTTCCATTCCTTGGGTAAGGATGTTTCGGAATAAGATGCCTCCAAATTGCTAGTTGAAGGAGAAGGTTCATTTAAATTCAAAGCATCAAAATTAAGATCATCATCAAGCTCATTTTTCTTAAGATCGAAAATTTCATTAAATAAAATATGAATAGACCCTTCTATAACCAAAGTTCTTTTTTTAAAAATATGAAATGCTTTAGAAATAGAAGAATAGCTAAGAAAAATTCCTTCATCAGATTTTGCATCAAACTTTCCTAAGACATCTTTTTCATTCAAGATAAAAACATTTACAACTGAAAACTTTAAAATATGAAATATTAGATTTTTTGTTATTCCACAATTCATATGGAGTTTTGGAAAGTGATGGTCTTACTAGAACCCTATTCATGACATAGCATGTCATATTAACGACTTCAACCCAAAAATATTTGGGTAGGCTATGTTCGTTTAACATGGTTCTTGTCATTTCTTGTAAGTTTTTTTTTTTTCTTTCTACTACTCCATTTTGTTGAGGATTTCTTGGAGTAGATAAATTATGGTTGTATCCATTAGATTCACAAAAATTTTGGAATTCACGGTTTTGAAATTTGCCACCGTGATCACTTCGAATTGATGAAATCATAAAGCTTTTTTTCATTTTGAACAAGTTTACAAAACTTAGAAAAATACCTAAAGCAATCACTTTTGTGTGACGAGAAGTATGTCCAAGTGTATCTACTATAATCGTCTACAATGACAAAAGCGTATTTGTTAACTCCTAGGCTTGATGTATTAATTGGTCCAAATAAATCCATATGAATCAATTGCAATGGTCTAGAGGTGCTTATTTGATTCTTTAGTTTGAAACTACCTTTTATTTGTTTTCCTAATTGACATGCATTACACACATTGTCTTTAACGAAGTTAGATATACCTCTTACAAATTCTTTAGATGAGATTTGAGAGATTAGTTTCATGCTATCATGACTTAATCTCCTATGCCAAAGCCAAGCATCGTCATTCAAAATCGAAAAACACATTTCATTATAAAGATCATCAATGTCAATAGTATATATATTATTTTGTTTTAGGGCAATCATGGATGTGTTTTTGTATGGTTTTTCAATGATGCAAGCATTGGATTCAAATCTAATGATGTATCCTTTATCACATAATTGACTAATGCTCAAGAGATTTGTTAGGAACGAGTCAGCACTAAGAGGGGAGGGGGGATGAATTAGTGCAGCGGTAAAATTACGTCGGTTCTGAAAATTTCTTTCGTTTCGTACCATAAAACCGATTTCGGAAACTTGCTCAACTTAAAAGCGTATTCGTAAACATGTTGAAAGCAGTAAGCAAGTAAGGAGGTTTGCAGTAAGGTAAGTTGCACAAAAGAAAAGCAAACCAAATTTTTATAGTGGTTCGGTTATCGTGACCTACATCCACTCCACCAATTCCTCTTTCATTGAGGCCATCAGCATCCACTATCGATCTTCCTTTAATAGGCGAAGATTAACTTCCTTTTTACATTCCTCTTCTCATGTTCATAAGTTTAGGAGACAACTATTATATGCACACACTCTTCTCTAAACAGAATTCTAAGTTTAAGCTAGAGGAGGGGATTTCTCAAGAGATTTCTACAGCGTTTTCTCACTTTTAAACTCTCTATACTTATGTGTATTAACCAAGGATGAGATGGGTATTTATAGGCTCCAAGTTGATTCAAACTCGGAGCCTAAAAAGGTCTCATCCCAGGTTTCCTGGGTATTGCCGGTACCACCGTCGTTCCTGGGCGGTACTATCGCCGCAGGATCTACTATTAGGCAGTACCACCGCCTGATAGGGGTGGTACCACCGTTGGTAGCATTACTGCCGATGGTACCACCACCCAGCCTAGGCGATATCACTGCTCAGAATACATGGGGTGCTGTTTCCTAGGCGATGCCACCGCTGGCCCTAGCGGTGCCACCGCCGGTCAGGGTTTCAGCACCCTTGTCGGGCCTTGAATCTGGCCCAAACCAGCCCAACTTCGGGCCCAATTGAACCCTAACAGAGTTGATGGGATTACCTCCCAATCCCAACTCCAATTATGTGCTAACTACGATTCTTAAGACATAATCTAAGCAAGACAAGTCCGGTTTCTTCCGGCGAGCTTCCTACGATCTTCCGGGGAACTTACAACGATCTCTCGGCAATGTTCCGGAGGTCTCCTGGCAAGCTCCTAGACTTCATGATAATCTTCTTGGCGAGTTCCGACGAACATCTTTGGCAAGATCTAGGACTTCTCGGTTGGTTCCAGTAGAACTTTCGACGAACATCCGAACTTCCGACGAACTCTCGAACTCCCACGAAATCACATTCTTGACTCCGGGACTTCATTTTGCTTTATGTCTTGCTATCGTAGTTAATCCTGCATACACAAAAACACACTTCGATCTAAACAATTATTACTAAGCATGAATCATGTTGTCCGGCATGTCATTGGACGCTTCGTCCGATTCTTCGGCGCATAGTCCGATCTTGCGGCCTATTGCATAATCGGCCAATTGATCTCCGCAACTCCGATATCCTTGGCGCAATATCCGCTCTTCTTGGCCCGATGCCCGAATCCATGGCCCGAAGCCTTCTATCGATACGTTGACTGATCCTCCGGCCCCACGTCTAATCTTCTGACATGTTTTCCTCCAGCCCAACATGATTCTTCCTGCTTTAATTGTCTCTCCCTGATTGAAGCATCCTGCGTCACTCAAAATGCAGATCAAATCATAAATACTATCAATTGGTTTCATGTTAGGACTCTAGCTTGGAGAGTCCTAATTGAGAGGGACATTCATGTAAAACCTACCTAAGCTGACCCCTATTAAAGAGGTGAAGAGGCCGGCTAGGGTTAGGAGGTTGTTTCTTAGAGAAGAATAAGGAGTTGTAAAGGAATAGGAGTCTTGAGTAGGAGTCCTATTAGGAGTTGGTTAGGAGTAAGAGTCTTGAGTAGGAGTCCTATTAGGAGTTAGGGTTTAGAAGCCCTATAAATAGTCATGTATTCCTCCTCTTTTGATAAGCAATAGATGAATCTTTTCTGCAGCCTTTGAGTAGCAACTTGGAGGGAGGAACCCCTATAGAGTTCCAAGGAGGCCGATCCCCTAAAGAGATCAACCCCAAGTTTAGAATCTGCAAGGGTTCTAACATTTCATCATCAAAATCCAAGATTCAACAATCTCCCCCTTTTTTATGATGACAACTAATTGATGACGGAGTTAACCGTAACTCCCGGAGTTTAAACAAACTCCTTCTATCAATATGCCATATTGATAGAACCTTGAATTCAAGCTAAATTCAAGTCGTTGCAAATTTCATCATGAATATTTGCAACATGTCATCATACATAATATGATCATACTTCTCCCCATTTGTCATCAACAAAAAGGAGAAGTTCCAACTATCAAGTGTTTGAGATATAAGTTCAAATCATTGCATGAAAAACATAATATCAAGTTTTATCATCATGCAATTTGTAAGCTATAAAATTTAGCAAGTGTTACATCATGCAAGCTATCAAGTTTTAGATATGCAAGGTAGTAAGATAGCAAGTTTACAACATACAAGCTAACAAAAATTTCGAAAGCAAATGCAAGATAGCTTTCTTGTTGAGGTGTGTAAGCTAGCGATTCTTGCTTCCTATTGCAATGTGCAAGTTGCAAGTTTTGCTTCTTGAGATTGGCAAGATAGTGATGTTCAAGATAGCAAGCTCTTTCTTCTCTTTTGAAAAGTGTCATTTTTGCTTCCTTGGCAAAGTGCAAGCTAGCAAAATTTTACATTATTTTATAACAATCAAGCTAGCAATTTGGCAAGTGTTACTTTTCTTTGTAGTATGAAGGCTAGCAAGTTTTTAAAAAATAATATAACAAGCTAGCAAGATACAATGTTTTACATGAAGCAAGCTACATGAAGTACGTTTGCATCTTCTCTTTAGATGTGCAAGCAAGCAAGCAAGTTTTTGCATCTTCTTGACTTGTGTAAGCTAACTAGCAAGCTAGCTATCACCCCCTTTGTTATTGTCAAAATGAAGGAAAGAATACAATCTTGTATCTATTTTTTTCTTTACAATAATTTTCAAATCATGACAAATGATGAATAATCAAAGATGAAAAATCAAGTCATGAATGTTAAAACAAATTTTCATCATGAATATTTCATCATTGCATGCATCATTATCATAAGTTAAAGTATTACATGCATAATGCCAAATCATCATTTATAATTACATCAATATTCCAATCATTATTTTAATATTTTTGTGCATCATTACATTTTCAATTTACGACATGCACAATTTTAAAACATTACATATCATCCTTACTCTATGCATGATACTAAAAATAAATCAATTATCATATCATAAATGATATAGCAAATTTATATCATTTTAGAACATCAACACAATATCATGAGTATTTCATGCATTCATATCATCACATGAAAAATATCAAAAATTAATTGGGTGATGAGATATACACTAAATGAATATAAGGGAGTTTCGAAAGATGAAAGAAAAATCAATTTATGTTTACCATGATCCAAATTTCAAAGAACATCATCTCAAGTTCTGAGAAAAAAAAATCATGAAAATATTGTGATTCATTTGGACAAATATTCTCTTTAATAAACTGCAAGAAATCATTCGAGAATAAAAAGTGAGGGATCTTGATTCAATTAAAAAAAATATCAAGATTTAGTTCCGAGAATCTAAGATCATGAGTTCAATAATACTTCCTTTTAATATATAGCAAGTAGAATCATAGGAGATCAAATAGTAAAAGAACTTCAAAATAAATTTTCAGTCATGAATTTTTAAAAAGATATTCTCTTTAGTAAATCGTAAAAAGAAACGTAGGAGAAAAAGATTTCAATTCATGCATAAGAAATTTTATGCTTCAAATTCAAATCTCAAGTAATTCCGAGGAATCAAAATCATGATATAGGTAAAAACTCATTCAAATTCAAATCATCAAAATCTTTTCAAGAAAATTCAATGAAGACAACGTAAATAGATTGTCATGAGAACTCGATTCATGCATAATGTCTCAATTTTTTATGAATGTCATAAGACATGATTTATTTTAACAAATCTCTTCTTTTATAAGTGGATAAAAAAACATAGGAGATCTTGATTCGTGCATAAGAAATCTCAAGTTATAAATTTCAAAAAATCAAGATAAAACTAATTTAAATTCAAATCATCAAATCTAGATCATTTTCAAGAGATTATATAAGATAGATTTATCACTATGAATAAATTGTTGAATAATCGAAAAGCTTTAGAGGTATTTTGAAGAAAAAATATATATTCCCCCCTTTTGTTTTAATCTAAGTGATTTGATTTCATACAAGCATGCCTAAGTTTTTTTTTTTTTCGTATGAAAACCATACATCATGGTTTAAAACTGAAAAGGCCACGTTCATTATTATAAAAATCGATAATCCATAAATCTCAAGAATCATCATGCATAAATTCGAAACATAAACTTATTGAGTATGATATCAAATCATTACTTCAAATAAAATATGATTTCATTAATCATAGAGCATCATTAAAACATCAAGCATGATTTCATAAGGTATTTTTAATTAAAATCATTTTGTTTATTTATCATAAAATATAATCATTTTTAAAATTACTCAGCATGATCCCTATTTTTTTTGGCATTTTCATTACATCATTAAACATATAAATTTCAAGAAAAATAATTAAACTAAATTAAAAATAACTCATGAAAAGTATTATGTAATTTCGAAATAAATTAAAGGAGTTTCGTTTGAGTTGTTTACCTCATTGTAGAAAGCCATTAAGGCGTAGTTTGCCACCTCGCCTTTGTTTTTCTCCTCGTATTCGGATGAGCTTGATTCATCCAAAGTCGCCTTCTTCCCTTTATTAAGTTCATTTTTAATTTTTGATTCTTGTTTTAAAAATTTCATGAGGAGTTCAAGTTCACCATCACTTGAGCTTATGCTCGAGTGGTCTTCGATTGTTCTTAGTCTGAAATCTTTCCTGTTCTTTGGAATGTGGTTCTTAAGTTCTTTACATGCATTACACGTCATTTCATAGGTCATTAGAGACCCGATAAGTTCTTCGATCAAAAAAGTATTCAAATTTTTTTATTCTTGTATAGCCGTTATTTTCGAATCCTAATTCTTAGAAAGCGATCGTAAAATCTTGTTAACGAGTTCAAAATTAGAAAAGCATTTGCTAAGAGCTTTTAAACCATTTGACGACATCCGTAAAACGTGTGTACATATCTCCAATGGTTTCACTTGGTTTCATTTGAAATAGTTCAAAATTATACATTAAAATATTTATTTTAGAATCTTTTACTCTATTGGTGCCTTCATGTGTGATTTCGAGAGTGTGACATATATTGAAAGTCGTTTCACAAGTAGAAACCTGATTAAACTCGTTTTTGTCTAAGGCACAAAATAGAGCGTTCATAGCTCTAGCATTTAAAGAAAATGTCTTCTTCTCCAAATCATTCCAATGGTTCATTGGAAGAGAAGACATTCGAAAATCGTTTTCAATAATATTCCATAAATTTAAATCCAAGGAAAGTAAAAAAACTCTCATTCGAGTTTTCCAATATGTATAGTCTGTCCCATTGAACAAGGGACGACAAATGAGATAGTGACCCTATTGAAAGCCGAAAAGATCCATTTCTCTTGGGTGTTAAACCAAATGAGAAATTCGAGGCTTTGATACCAACTGTTAGGAACGAGTCGGTATTAAGAGGGGGGGTGAATTAGTGCAACGGTAAAATCACGTCGGTTTTGAAAATTTCTTTTGTTTCGTACGATAAAACCGATTTCGAAAACTTATTCAACTTGAAAGCGTATTCGTAAACATGTTGAAAGCAGTAAGCAAGTAAGGAGGTTTGCAGTAAGGTAAGTTGCACAAAAGAAAATCAAACCAAATTTTTATAGTGGTTCGGTCGTCGTGACCGGCATCTACTCCATTGATTCCTCTTCCGTTGAGGCCACCGACATCCACTATCGATCTTCCTTTAATAGACGAATATCAACCTCTTTACACTCCTCTTCTCAGTTTCACAAGTTTAGGAGATAACCTTTACAAGCACACACTCCTCTCTAAACAGAATTCTAAGTTTAAGCTAGATGAGGGGATTTCTCAAGAGATTTCTACAGCGTTTTCTCACTTTTAAACTCTTTGTGCTTATGTGTGATAACGAGGGACGAGATGGGTATTTATAAACTTTAAGTTAATTCAAACTTGAAGCCTAAAAAGGTCTCATCCTAGGTTTCCTGGGTACTAGCGGTACCATCGTCGTTCTTGGGCGGTATTACTGTCGTAAGATTTGCCACTGGGCGGTACCACCGCTTGACAGGGGCGGTACCATTGCCTGACAGGTGCGGTATCACCTCTGGCAGCATTACTGCCGACGGTACCACCGTCCAGAATACCTGGGGTGTTGTTCCCCATGCGGTACCACCACCGACTAGGGTTTCAACACCCTGGTTGGGCCTTGAACCTGGCCCAAACCAACCCAACTTCGGGCCCAGTTGGCCCCTAACAGAGTTGATAGGATCTTCTTGGCGAGTTCCGACAAGCTTCTTTAGCAAGCTCCTGGACTTCTCGGTTGGTTACGACAAAACTTCCGACGAACGTCCGGACTTCCAACGAACTCTCAAACTCCCAACGAAATCGTATTCTTGGCTCCAGGACTTCATTTTGCTTTATGCCTTGTTATCATAGTTAATCCTGTACACACAAAAACACACTTCGATCTAGATAATATTTACTATGCATGAATCATGTTGTCTGGAATGTCATTGGTCCATCGACGCTTCGTCTGATTCTTCGGCGCATCTTCCGATCTTACGGCCTATTGCCCAATCGGCTAGTTGATCTCCGCAACTCCGATATCCTTTATGTGATATCCGCTCTTCTTGGCCTGATGCCTGAATCTATGGCCCGAAGCCTTCTGTCGATACGTCGACCGATCCTCCAGTCCGACGTCCAATCTTCTAACACGTTTTCCTCTGGCCCAACATGATTCTTCCTACTTTAATTGTCTCTCCCAGATCGAAGCATCCTACGTCACTCGAAACGCAGATCAAATCATAAATACTATCAATTGGTTTCATCATCAAAATATGAGATTCAACAAGATTATGCTTTAAGCCATCAACCAACAATACATCTTCAATCAAAAAGTTAGATTTCTTACCTATGGCTCCTTTGCCAATGATTTTACCCTTGTTGTCTCCGAAGGTGACATACCTTTCGTTTAGGCTAGTGAGCTTAGAGAAGTGAGATGGATCTCCAGTCATATGCCTTAAGCATCCACTATCAAGATACCATCTCTTGCTCCTAGCTTGTGATGATAAACATTTTTATAAAAAAGGGTGATTTTTAGGTACCCATTTGACCTTGGGTGCCTCAAAAATCGATCTACACAACTTATCATCTTACATTGAGTCATTTGAGGTTTAGTTAGAAACCCAAATGAATTTATGTGGACTATATCTCTTAAGTGTACATTTATAGGCAACATATCTAAGTTTACAACAAAAGTTGCATTTGGTGTGGGGTGATACATGCAAGATAGGACCTTTAACAAAGACATTTAGATTTTGGTGAGAGTCACTCATAAATCCGATTCCACCTCTTCTATGAATGTGACCCTTTTTAGCAAGGATCATGTTCAAGGACTTGCTATAAACCTCAAACTTTTCTAAGTTTATTTAAGTAGCAAGTTTTCCTTTTTAAGCATTTCTAATTCATTACATTTTGTGCAAGGAGCTAAACTATCATCATGCTCGATCTTTAGTCTATCAAAATCACTAACAAGAGAAGCATGCTCTTTTTTCAATAATTTATATATTTTACTAACTAATTTACATTCATCAAATAAATAATGAAAAATACTTAGTAGTTCATCAAAAGATAAATTTGCATCTAATGAAATGCTTACCTCATCTCCAATAGCCATTAGTACATAGTGAGCAACTTGCTTGGTATTGATTGGCTCCTCTTCTCTGGATGCACTTGAATCGTCCCAAGTTGCTTTAAGAGCATTCTTCTTCTTTGGTTACTTTTTCTTTGCTTTAAGACATTCGCTTTTGAAATATCCCGGCTTTTTGCATTCGTAGCATATAACTTGGGTTCAAATTTATTTTTAGAATCATTTTTAAATTTATTATTTTTTATAAATTTTTTGAACTTTCTTGTCAAGAGTGCCAAGTCATATCCTTTGAATTTTCTTTCAAGTGGTCTTCTTGAGTTCTTAGTGTCATATCCTTTATGTTCTTGGTTATTCTCAAGCTCTTCATGAGTATTACAAGTCATCTCATAGGTCATTAGTGACCCGATTTGTTCTTCGAGAGGAAAGTTATTTAAGTCCTTGGCTTCTTAAATGATCGTTACTTTAGAGTCCCAACTCTTTGGAAGAGATCTTAAAATTTTATTAACAAGTTCATAATCCGAGAAACTTTTACCAAGTCCTTTTAGACCATTGACGACATCTGTAAATCGGGTGTATATGTCTCCAATGGTCTCACTCGGTTTCATCCGAAACAACTCATAAGTATGGACTAAAAGATTAATTTTTGACTCGTTTACTCTACTAATGCTTTCGTGAGTAACTTCTAGTGTGTGCCAAATATCAAGAGCTATTTCACAAATAGACACTCGATTGAGCTCGTTTTTATCTAAAACACAAAACAAGACATTTATAGCCTTATCGTTTAAAGCGAAAGTCTTCTTCTCCAAGTCATTCCAATCGTTCATTAGAAGAGAAGACTTTTGAAAACCATTTTCGACAATGTTCCATAGCTCAAAATTCATAGAAATCAGAAAAATCCTTATTATAATCTTCCAATATGTGTAATATGTTCTATTGAACATGGGCGGACGTGTAATTGAGTGGCTCTCTTGGTTGCTGGAAAATGTCATCTATTGGGTTTCAAACCAAATGAGAGTAACCGGGCTCTGATACAAATTGTTAGGATCAAGAGTGGCACTAAGAGGGGAGGGGTGAATTAGTGCAGCAAACAAAACGTTGATTCCGAAAAATATTCGTTTCGATTCAATCCGTTTTAGAAAGAAATTGAACTTGAAAGCTTTTGTAACAGTGCAAAGAGAAGGTTAAGGAAGTTTGTAGTAATGTAAATTGCACAAATAAAAAAACAAACCAGAATTTAAAGTGGTTCGATCGTTATGACCTACATCCACTTCCGATTCCTCCTCCGTCGAGGTCACCGGCGTCCACTAATGGTCTTCTTCAATAGGCGAAGACCAACCATCTTTTTACAGCGCTTTCTCCTTTTCATGGGTGTAGGAGATAATCCTTACAAGTCTCACACCTCTCTTGAATGATCTCAATACTTAGAAAAGGAGGAGGAGGACTCAAGCACTTTTACAACACTTTAACACTTCAAAAATTCAATATTATGTCAATTCTTTCGTACCCTTTCATACAGAAAAGGGTGAGGTATTTATAGGCTCCAATGGATTCAAAATTAGAGCCAAAAAGTGTCTCATCCAAGTTTTTCGGGGTACTGATGGTACCACTGCCATTATTAGGCGATACCATGGCTTGACACTTGACACTGGGTGGTACGACCGCCTGATAGGGGTGCTACCACTGCTGGTAGCATTAACTGCCGATGGTACCATCGCCCAGAACACTTGGGAGATCGGGTCTGCCAGGCGATGCCATCGCCAGCCGTGATTTCAAGTGCTGAATGGGTTGTTCAATCTGACCAAACTCAGCCGTATTAAGGGCCTAATTGACCCTGACCGAGTTAGTGGGATTACCTCCCGATCCTAACTCAACTAATATTCTAACTACGATTAAGGCAAGCAATTAGTCCGGTATGTCGATTTTTCTTTTAGCGAACCTCCTGCGAACTTCTCAACGAAACTTCCGACGAGCTCTCGGCAATCTTCCAACGAGCTCTCGGTGATCTTCCGATGAGCCTCTGACGAACTTCCGATGAACTCTCGACGAGCTCCCGATACACTTCTGGTACATCGTCCGAATCTTCAACTTCGGCCCATCATCTGCTTTATGTCTTACTGCTATCGTAGTTTATCCTATACACTTATCTCAACACATAAATTAGGTCAAACAATTCACTAATTGATTTCATCATCAAAATTCGAGATTCAACGTCGATCACTACGTTTAATAAGTCATGAAAGCATAGATTTTGAATCCATTTTTTTTTTTTTTTTTTTGAGAATAATGAGTTAGACCTTCCTATACGACTCTATATATATTTTTTTTTTTATAAAACCCTTCAATATATTTCACTCCTTCCCATCTTCTTATAAAGAGAGAAAAGCAAAGATCATGTAGCAGTGCAGATTTAATTAGATCATGATGGTAAGATAGTTTGGAAATCATAACAAGATAATGGTGAACAAAGGTGTCAGAAATTATAACAAAATAAAGATTATGTTGTAATTGGGAGGAGAGGAGAGGAAGTCAGCCAAGGCATTCTACGCAAGTGCATTTCCTTCAAAACAACAGAAGAACTGGTCGGAGCCCAGTGCATTTCATCATCCAGTATAAACGAGAAAACAAAAAAACAAAAAAAAATTGAACATACAGGAGTGGGTCCTCAGAAACATGCTTATGGTTTTCACCAAGATGAAAAAGATCAGGTCTCAAAGATTCCATGCCATCATCGGACCCAATAACACCAATCGTTGAGAGAAGAGATGACAAAAAGGAAGAAAAATCCAATCTTGACGATGAAAGAGCGAGGGGGAATGACAAATTTCGGAGAAATTATTCGCTGCACCTTGCGGAACAAAGGGGGCGAAGCCACTCAGCATCTCCTCGCGAAGCCAATTTAGCCCTCTCGAAAAGCCAACCTCCTCGATCGTACACATAGAGATTGGCAATCAGAAGGCCACTTGCTCGTTCTCTCTCTCTCTCCTACAGGAAGAGCAGTATTACCATCTCTGTAGCCAAAAATAAAAATAAATAAAAAATAAAGCAAAACGAGGTACAGAGGAGCTCTGGTCACTGCTTGCCGCTCGCTGCAACCTAGCTGAGGCCCTTCTCACATCTCCCGATCCCCATCTACAAATATATATATATATATATATATATATATATATATATATATATATATATATATATATATATAGATCTTTGAGTCCAGAAATTAGGGTTTGAAAGGATTGAAGAGTCGGGTTATGTGGTCGTACTAATTTACGGAAGTGACACGACAGGTGGATGAGAAGGCTCAAAGTCAAAAGTGAAGTCCAAATGGACCGGTCCACTTATTATACATTTCCCAGCGTACCATGCATGACCCACGTCCAACCAACCAAACAAAATTCCTAAATCCATTTGACCTTCGTATTTATATAAAAATAAAAAAGAAGAGTCCTCATTTTATTTTTTTTATTTTTTTTTTTGGGACTTAACCATCCATCAGGTTTTTTGCCAGCTAATTCAGATTTGTCGGATATTTCTGTATCTTTTGAATATTTATTATTGAAGTTCGTAATCAATAATAACTTTCATCAAATAAAAAAAATTATATTATTCTTATATAATGTTAGGCTATAATCCGTAAAGCTACTTCGACACATTTCACTTTCATTATGTTATATCATTTTGACAGGACACTTTTCACCTTAATTACACTTTTTTACATATTAATTTTTAATTATTCAAAGTCCTACATTCGTTAACGAGAGTCTCCCGGTCCTCATTTTTAACAAATTAAAAAATATTTTTTTTCTCATTAAACAGGAGATAATATTCATTCCTTCAAATACTAACCATGATTATATTAGTTTGATTTGGTAATATATTTATATAATTATAAAATATTTTTAGCATCATAATATATTTTTAAATAATACTAGTGCAAATATAGATTCAACTAATATTGAATATATCATGAGTTTAACTTAAATTGTCTAGGTTGTGAGGTACTCATGTAATATTCATCTGCAAAAGAGTCCGTTTAGAAGTAATCTTGTATAGATCCAAATGATCATTTTTTAAAAAAATTAATTATAGTTTAAAAAAGAGCAATAAATAAGTCTTAACATCTTATAAAAGAGATAGCTTATGAGCAATTTAGTAAATACTAGGTGCATAATAAAAAAAAGATAAAATAAAGATTTTAAAAGATAAATAATCGTTAGTCCATAAATGATCGCTCAACACATATTTTAAAAGATTTTAAAGATCTTGGGTGTAAGACAAGTCTACATATACTTTGTCTACAAACTTATTTATCCAAACAAAGCCCAACACTATCCTAAAGTCTCATGTAGTCTAGTGCCACCTAAGTGGTTCTAAGGGTCTAAGATAATTATCATTTTATATAGCACCATAGCTTGTAAAAAAATATACCATGGCACATGAAAAGTAGGTTATTTTAAAATAGTATTGCCTAATTTAGTAAGTAGTTATTATGTAGTTTCATAAACTATTTTTGTTTACAAAAATCATGAAAAAAAAAAACTAGACAAAACATACTGTCAAACAATTGTATAAACAAGTATAATTAACTATCGATCTATTGATGAAGGTGTTGTAGGCATGCCATATGTGATGAGTGACGAAGATTGGGTTTGGAGATAATAGAGATCCATTTCTAAGTTTATCTCAAGCTTGAGGTGTCATTAAGTTAGGGATTCAAACCAAGACCCTACAAAAATTATATATGGAGTGTACTCAATAAAATTTTTTCAATATTAGTTGATAAGAGATTCATACGATTCAATGAAATCAATAAGAGAGAGATTATCCTTTAGAAACAAATGAGCTTTTATAATATGTTGGAGAGGCCATGAAAAATATTTGGAATGATAAGACAAATCATCTAACCATCTATGAGCCATAAGACTATGTCGAATCAATGAGGTTTATAAGGTAACATTTTTTTTTGTTTAAACTCATGATTGCTAGCTCCCATTATTGAGTCAATGTCCAAGCTAGTATTCACGTTGACACCATGTTATTATCTTCATGAGATTAGGATCAAATTAACATATCGATCAGATAAGTATAATATGTTATCGGATTGTCGGTTAGGATCACGTTATTAGATTATATGATCATATTTAATTAAAAAAAAAATATTATATATCTGATTAGATTTTAATTATGGTTATCAATCAATAAAAATTTATTTATTATATAATTCCTTAAGAAATGAATAAGATCGATTAATTATTTATCCTAGACTTTACTGTCTACTGTCACGTAAGATATGCTAGTGGCTATAGAAGATACGAGAATTATTTTCAATCTTTTTTAATCTCGTTTTTTACAAATACCAAAATATACTTAAAATTTTTAATTTATATATAAAGAGCTAAAATCTTCCTTATAATCACCATTACAAAACTAGTGGTGTTCCATTCACAACGTTCCCTGAGCTATCGACCGTTGAACCGGATTCTGTCCGAAGCCAACGCTAATTGATTCCGATGCTTTGAAAGGGGTCTGTTCCGAATCACCAATGACGTCACCCAATACGTCTCCCGCGTTGGACCGGCCGGTTCCGTGGTCGCCAAGCCACCACGAACCCCACAACCGCACGAACCTTCTATAAATCGCCCGCCCGCCCACCCTGCCCTCTCGCGTCCTCTTCCTGCCCATCTTAGTGCTTCCTCCCTGCCTCCCGGAGACTCTTCTTCCGTTCTCACTCCAAAAACCGTGAGAAGAATGTGCCCCGCCGGCCGCGGCCTAGCCCCGGGTCCCCTCCGGCCGGCGTTCGACGTCCTCGACGCCGACCGCGACGGCAAGATAAGCCAAGACGACCTCAAGGCCTTCTTCTCTTCCGGCGTCGCCGCGGCCCTCTCGGACGAGGACATCGGTTCCATGATCTCCGCCGCCGACGCCGACCGCGACGGGCTCGTGGAGTTCGAGGAGTTCGAGCGCGTCCTTGGCCGCCCCCGCGGCGGGGACGGCGTCATGGCGGAGGCGTTCCGCGTGATGGATCGTGATGGGGACGGGAAGGTGGGGTTCGGGGACCTGAAGGCGTACCTGAAGATGGCTGGGCTGCCGGCCAGCGACGATGATATCTGGACGATGATACGGATGGGCGGCAGCGATGGGATTAGCTTTGACGCCCTCCTCAAGATCCTCGCCGTCGATCTCGATAATGGCCTGTGAGCCGTTTGCTTTCTTTACTCGTTCGTTGGCTATGAGTTGTAACAGTAGAAGTCGTTTGCATTGACGGTGCAGGTGTTTGGTGGACTCGACAACAAGCTTTTGCCATACATCGAACTTAGTTTCACAGGCTTAAAGATGCGTTGGAATTTTGCTCTTATTAAAAAATCATATATTTCTCTCAGTTAGTCTTCTTTGGAAATTTTGTAGAATTAAATGTTTTAGAAATCAGAAATCAAGGTTTCGATTAATTAAAATGAAGGGAAGTTTAGGAAGTCTCCCCAAGTCAACTTTAAGCCTATGGTAGAAATTGAGGTCCCCACTAATTAAAGGTTTATTTATTAAGCTTGGATGGTTACTTGATGGATTGAACCAATCAAGCCTGGTTACATTGAACATTACTAGGTTGTTGTAAAGGGATGATTCACAGCTTTGAAGCAATCGAGTGAATTGGTTATCAGAACCCTAAGACCGATGCCTCCCTCCCGTCGCCGCACTTCTGTCTCCCCCTCACTGTTCCTGCCACCAGATCCTGGCACGAAGGGTTCCTCCTCAATGCTCCGCAAGGTATATTGGGACGGACTCTATTGTTGCTTGAACCCTTTTCTTTTTTTAATCTCTATTGACAGATCCCTCTCTCCCACGCTTTGTCATCGGAACGTATCAGAACTTTCTTACTGGATTTTGTTTAGTTTGATGAAGAAATATTATAATTTTGGCATAAATCATAGCGTCTTAATTAATTGGTAAGTTCCTTCTCTACCCCACTATCGTTTTTGAAAAATCTTTTTCGAAGATTTGATTGTAAGAAATCATTAAAACCAACTTGTATTTCTAAATCATTATAATAGAAACATAATAAAAAATGATGCGAAAATAAAATAGCGAACCACCAGTCATTGTAGGTTTTTTCTTGAACTTTGACATTTCTCGGCTCAGAACTCTCGCTTTAGATGGTGTAGGAAAGCCTTTTTGCTTCAAAGAGATGATTGAACCCAGGGACCAAAATCCTCATATATATAGATGTTCTCACATCAAAAACATTTATCATCACCAATTCATAATATTAAAGAATTAATTCAAATTTGTAACGTTTGGACCATAACGAAGAACTTTAATGATATTAAATATTTAATTTAATAATAACGATTTCATGTATAAAGAATAAAAAACTGAAATCATTTAAATCATAATAAATGAAAAATTCATGATAATGAATTATGAATCTTAATGAGAACAGTTATATTATTATTAAATTAGATATTTAATAATAACGGTTCATTCTCCCACTTGGTCTATACGTTTATCTTAATAATTTGAATTAATCTTTCTCGAACAACTTTCTTAAGAAATAAATACATGAATCATAGCGATAAGTCCTCTAAGAGCGAGTATTATCATCCATGTATCACGATGTATTTAGTTTCTTAATCTTAATGTGGTAATATTACTTAATGAATAAACCTTATGTTTATTTTTGGTCCAGTAACAATATATTTTCTCAAAATAATATGCACATGAATGAGAAAATTTCACAATATATAAGAGTTTCAATATCATTATAAAGTGGAACCAAGTCCCATTTTCTCTACATGATCCTTGAATTTCAGAGGTGGCATACATTTAGTCAAAGGATCAGCAATCATTAATTCAGTGCTAATATGATCAATGACCACTTTCTTTTCTTTTACATGTTCTCTTATGGCTAAATACTTAATGTCGATATGTTTACTTCGACTTCGACTTTTATTGTTTTTAGCCATAAAGACAATAGCTGAATTGTCACAGAAAATTTTTAATAGCTTAGAAATAGAATCCATGATTCTAAGCCCAGAAATGAAACTCTTAAGCCATACACCATGTGAAGTAGCCTCAAAACAGGAGACAAACTAAGCTTCCATGGTAGAAGTAGCAGTCAAGGTCTGCTTAGCACTTCTTCAAGAAATAGCTCCACCGGCCATCATAAAAATATATCCTGATGTTGATTTACGAGAATCAATACAATCGGCGAAGTCTGAATCTGAATAACCAATCACATCCAGATTGTCTGTATGTCTATATATAAGCATGTAATCTTTGGTTCCTTGTAGATACCTCATCACTTTCTTTGCAGCTCTCCAGTGGTCCAGACTTGGATTACTCTGATATCGACCTAGCATCCCCACAATAAATGCAATATCAGGTCTAGTACAAACTTGTGCATACATAAGGCTTCCTACGATAGAAGCATATGTGATGTTTTTCATTGATTCCCTTTCAAAGTTGTTCTTTGGGCATTGGTTCAAATTAAACTTATCACCTTTCACAATGGGAGCAACACTTGGTGAACAATCCTTCATCCAAAATCTTTCTAAAAGTTTATCGATATAGGTTTCTTGTGATAGAGCTAAAATGCCTCGATGTCTATCTCTACGGATCTTAATGCCAATGACATAAGATGCTTCACTCATATCCTTCATATCAAAATTTTTAGAAAGGAATTGTTTCACCTCATGCAGTAAACCCTTATCGTTGGTTGCAAGCAAAATATCATCTACGTATAAAACAAGGAAACATATTTTACTCCCACTAACCTTCTGGTATATGCATTGATCCATGGGATTTTCAACAAATCCGAATGAAGAAATCACTTCATGAAATTTAAAATACCATTGGTGGGAGGCTTGTTTTAAACCGTAAATATACTTCCTAAGCTTGCAAACCAAGTGTTCACCAACACTAGAGGAGAAACCTTCAGGTTGTTTCATATAAACCTCTTCCTCTAGATCTCCATTAAGAAATACTGTTTTCACATCTATTTGTTGCAACTCAAGGTCAAAATGAGCAACTAATGCCAAAATAATATGTAGAGAATCTTTATTAGATACAGGAGAAAACGTCTCTGTATAATCGATTCCCTCTTTTTGAGTAAATCCCTTTGTAACAAGTCTTGCCTTGTACCTCTCAATGTTGCCTAACGAATCTTTCTTAGTTTTAAAGACCTATTTGCAACCAATAGCCTTTGCTTCATTAGGCAACTCAACAATATCCCAAACTCCATTGCTCATCATGGAATTTATCTCTTCTTTCATAGCATTATGCCATAAATTTGATTCTTTGCAACTCATGGCTTGTGAAAATGTTTCAGGATTATTTTTGGCTCCAATATTATAATCAGATTCTTGTAGATATACAACATAATCACTAGGAATTGATGATCTTTTATTTCTTGTAGATCTTCTTAATGTTGTACCAATGGTTCCTTGAGGAACTTGTGGTTCAACTAGTTGTTCAGGAGCTTGTTATAATTCCCGAACTGCTTGATCTATTAGAATACTATCAACAACTTATGAAATTTTAATGATTGATTGTTCAACACTGGTTTGTACTTGAGGAGTGCTATGAACTATAACCAATTTATCATTTGATGTGGAAGGTTGAGATTCTATATGATCATATGCGGAAACTATGTTCTTGAAATGATCGCTCCCACTAATCACATCATCTTTAAGAAATTTAGCGTTTCTTGATTCCACAATCCTAGTTGTGTGAGATGGACAATAGAATATGTAACCTTTGGACTTTTTGACATATCCAATGAAATACCCACTAATAGTCCTCGGGTCTAGTTTCTTCTCTTGTGGATTATATATCCTGACTTCAGACGGACATCCCCAAATGCGCATATGTCGCAAACTCGGTTTCCAACCTTTCCATAATTCAAATGGTGTCTTTTGGATAGCCTTGATTGGAACTCGGTTTAATATATACACAGTCGTCTTTAGTGCTTTATTCCACAAGAACTTAGGAAGATTGGAGTTGCTAAGCATACTCCGCACCATGTCTAATAATGTTCGGTTTCTTCTTTCTGCAACACCATTCTGGTCTGGAGAACCAAGCATAGTGTATTAGGCAACAATCCCATGTTCTTGAAGAAACTTAGCAAAAGGACCAAGTGCTTGTCCATTTTTAGTATATCTACCATAATATTCTCCACCTTTATTTGATCTCACAATTTTAATTTGCTTACCACAATGGTTCTCAACTTCAGCCTTAAAGACTTTGAAGACATCCAATGCTTCATTTTTGTTATTAAGCAAATATATATACATATATCGTGAGTAATCATCTATAAAGGAGATTAAGTATTTCTGACCATGCATGTCTATGTCTGGACAACATATATCAGTATAAATTATCTCTAATAAGTCTGAACTCCTATTAGCACCCTTTTTGGACTTATTGGTTTGCTTTCCCTTAATATAGTCCACACAAGTCTTAAAATTAGTAAAATCAAGAGTACTAAGTACCCCATCTTTAACTAATCTTTTAATTCTCTCTATGGAGATATCCTAATCTTTGATGCCATAATATAGAGGAGTCCTCATTAATATTACACCTCTTAATGTCAGCGTGAACATATATGTTGTCCCAACTATTTCATTGTCCCACGATCCTCTAAAATAAAGTCCTCTATTTTTTACGGGAATGCCTATCATGTCACAAATGAATTTATCTGTAAGGGAGATGTGTTGTCCTAAGAGATAGGTAGACATTCTTTCTTCTTCATCTACTTATAGATTATTGTAAAACAGTCTAACAAGTCTTGGATAGATGAGTTCACTAATTTGTAAAATAGGGAGTAGATCTAGGTTTACAAACCATTGGATTGTCTCTAAGTCTCTTAGTTCATCTAAATCTACATGTTTTCCCTTTGACACTTTTAAATTTGAAAGAGGAAAAATTTTCAGCATGATATTTTGAATTGAAAAGGGTAAGATCAAAGTCTTCCACTAATCTCCTATTCCCTTTGTCTCTTGATGATCTTCTAGAGCCCATAACTACTGTTATTTAAGAGGATAGTAATGAGAAATGAATCAAAAACAGAATTTAGAGGCTTCTTAGATAATACCTTAAGTAAGATCTTCAAGAGAAGGAGAGATTGTTGATCTTTTGCTTCGAAATGAGGAGTATTTGGGATGCTAAGAGGGGAGAAATGGAGGTGGAGAAGCTTTGGAAGAGTAAAGAGGGGAAGGGAGTGAGTTGGGGTCGGTTCCACCACCGGCCCTAGCTTGGTTTAAAAGAGGGCAGGATTGTGGGCAGTTGCACCGCTGGCTGGGCGGTGCAACCGCTTGCAATACGTGATAGCCGGAGGTGCTACCTCCAACTGGGGTGGTGCCACCGCCTGCAGGCAGTGAGCACTCGTTTTGACTGCTATGTGGTCTGATTTGAATGTTTTTGACTTGAGAAGAATTTTTTTTGTGGAGCAGTCAACTTTATTACGTAATTATGTAAGAATTTTTATTTTAAGATGAGAAATTTTGCACGATCAAGATAGATCTAGTGACGAGCATACTCTACTTCAAATGTCGTACGCATGTTTATGACAGATTATCCAAGTTGGTAAGCTTTGCAAGTCCATGACAAACTTTGCTTACAAGACGTAAGTTCATGATATAGTTGGATTTGAAACTAACAAACAAGTCAATTTGATGGGTTCGGAAATCTAGAGGATATGTGAAGGTAGAATCATGGGTTTCCAATTCTGAGGGATCAAATAGGATTGTATCTGTATTGCTCTTGTAATTTTAATTTTCTAATCCTCTTTTTGTTATTTAGGCTAGGGATCATCGCGTGTTCTTTTTGGATCTCGGGTTATGAATATCGAGAATCCAAAGAGTAGGATATTATTTCTTGCTCCCAGCTTGGGATGGTTTACATTTCTACAAGACATGATAATTTTTAGGTACTCATTTACTTTTGGGTGCCTTAAAAACTGATCTACATTGTTTGTCATGTTGCATAGAGTTTATCATGGTTCCTTTAGGAACCCAAATTAATTTGTTCGGACTAATTTTCTTGAATGGACAATAATGCGTTTTGTGTCCATGTTTGCAACAAAAGTTGCATTTGCTTTGGTGTCGAACATGTATGATGGGGACTTTTATGAAGGTGGTTGGATTTTGGTGAGGATTTCTCACAAATCCGATTCCACTTCTTTTGGGAACGTGACCCTTGTTTGTAAGGATCGTGTTCAAAGACTTGCTACCAACCTTGAATTTCTTCAAAGTGTCTTTAAGTAGCAAGTTTTCGTTTTGTATAGTTTCTAGATCATGACATTTTATACAAGAACCTAAACTATCATGATATTCAGTTTTTAACTTATCAAAATTACAAGTAAGACTATCATGCTCCTTTTTTAGCAATTTGTATTTTCTACTAATAATCTTGCATTCATCGAATAAGTCATGGAAGGCATTTAATAACTCATCAAATGATAAATTTGTATCAATTAAATTTGTTACCTCCTCTCCGATGGCCATTAAGGCGTAATGAGCAACTTGCTCGGTGTTGGACTCCTCTTCTTCGGACGCGCTCGAGTCATCCCACGTTGCTTTGAGTGCCTTCTTCTTTGATGTTCTCTTCTTGGCTTGGCGACAATCACTTTTGTAGTGTCCTGGCTTTTTGCACTCGTAGCAAATAACTTGGCCCTTTTTGGGTTCAAGTTTATTTTTTGTGTCATTTTTAAACTTGTTTCTCTTAATGAATTTTTTGAATTTCCTTGTTAGAAGTGCCAAGTCATCATCACAGTCCTCATCACTTGAGTTTTCTCTCAAGTGGTCATCTAAAGTTCTAAGTGCCATATCCTTCCTGTTCTTTGGAAGGATGTCTTCTTGCTCTTCATGAGCCTTGCATGTCATTTCGTAGGTCATTAATGACCCGATTAGTTCTTCAAGAGGGAAGTTATTTAAATCTTTAGCCTCTTGAATAGCAGTGACTTTAGGGTCCCAACTCTTAAGAAGGGATCTTAGAATCTTATTTATGAGCTCAAAATTCGAAAAACTTTTGCCGAGTCCTTTTAGACCATTGACGACATCCGTGAAACGGGTGTACATGTCGCCAATAGTCTCACTCTACTTGTGCCTTCGTGAGTCACTTCGAGTGTATGCCAAATATCAAATGCGGTTTCACAAACCGAAACACGATTAAACTCATTTTTATCAAGCGCACAAAATAAGGCATTCATAGCCTTTGCATTAAGAGCGAAAGTCTTCTCCAATTCATTCCAATAGATCATTGGAAGAGAAGACTTCGAAAATCCATTTTCGACAAGATTCCAAAGTTCAAAATCCATTGAAATAAGGAAGATCCTCATTCGGGTCTTCCAATAGGTGCAGTCCGTCCCATTGAGCATGGGTGGACATGTAATAGAATGGCCCTCTTGGTTTCCGGCGTATGCCATCTCTCTTGGGTTTTAATCCGTTTGAGAGTTAACCCCGCTCTGATACTAATTGTTAGGATCAAGAGCACTAAGAGGGGGGGGGGGGGGGGGGGTGGGTGGGTGAATTAGTGCAGCGAAAAGCTTTCGATGATTAAAATTGCGTTCGTACGATAAGAGCGATTTCGGTAGAAAAGCCGATTCGTAAATCACTTTAACTTATGATCAAGCAAGATACAGTTAAAGCAAGTCTCTGAAGGCAGTTTGTAGTTATGATGGAAATTAGAATGTAAGCGTAAACTGAAATATGGTATTCGCACAATAAAATTGATTTACGTCTAAATGCCGATTCGGAAAATACTAAACTTTGAAACATGATCGTAAATGCGCAGAAGGCAGTAAGCTATTGAGGAGGTTTGCAGTAAAGATAATATGCTCAAAGTAAATGCAAACCTAGATTTAGAGTGGTTTGGTCAATCTTGACCTACATCCACTTTTGGCTTCCTCCACTGACGAGGTCACCGACGTCCTCTAGAGGCCTTTCTTCAATAGGCGAAGGCCAACCACCTTTTTATAGTTTCACTCCTTTTGACGGGCTTAGGAGACAACCCTTACAGAATTTTCTTTCCTCTCTTGACAGATCAAAACTTGGAAGAAAAGAGGAAGGAGAACTTTTAACTCATACAACACTTTTGAGCTCTAAAAATCACAGAGTAAGATCAGGATTTCGGTGGTTTTTGGTTACTCTTTCATTGCTGAAAGGGTGGGGTATTTATAGGCCCCAACCCAGTTTGAATTCTGAGCTCAAATCTATCAATTCCCGGAATTCCGGGGTCTGGCGGTTGCACCACCTGACTGGGGCGGTTGCACCGCCTAGTAGAGCTCGAAGACTGAGTCTCTGGGCAGTGTCACCTCTTGTCAGGGGCGATTGCACCTCCTGCTAGAGTTCGGAGACCGAGCTCAGGCGGTGCCACCGCCTGACTGGGGCGGTTGCACCGCCCAGCCAAAGCTCGGAGACCAAGCTTAGGCGGTTGCACCGACCAGCTATAGGTTGGAGACTGAGCCCTGGGCGGTGCCACCGCCGACCCAGGCGATGCCACCTCTGGCCAAGTAATTTGGGTCCGAATGGGTTGATCCATTCGACCCAATTTGGGTCTATCAAGGGCCCAATTGCCCCAAGATTAAGTTAATGGGATCACCTCCCATTTCTAACTTAATCATTATGCTAACTACAAATTTTTTAAGACATTTACTGCAACTTGCTCCGGTGCGTCAATCGCTTCTTCCGGCGAGCTTCCGACGAGCTTCCGTCGATCATCCGATGAACCCTCGGTGATGCTCCTGCGGACTTCCGGCAAACTCCTGGACTTGCGACGATCCACTTGGCAAGTTTTGACGAGCTTCTTTGGCAAGCTCCTGGACTTCTCGGATTTGTTCCCACAGAACCTCCGACGACCGTCCGAACTTCCGTCAAATTCTCGAACCCCCAACGTGATCATAGTCTTGACTCCGGTGCAACTCCTGCTGCATGCCTTACTTTCATCGTAGTTAATCCTGCATACCTATCTCAACATATGGATTATATAACAAATGACAATTGACGTCATCATCAAAATCCGAGATTCAACAATATATTTATATGCGATTTAGATATATATTAAATATGTATGTATGTGACATGTCATATTAGGAGACTAAATAAAAAATCTCCTCTCTTTATAATATTAAGTCAGTAAATCTGAGGTAATTATATTGACCCACGTGGCCTTCCATCGTTATAGGTAGGGACCGATTCCTGACATAGGTTATGTTGATCAAGTCACTCGAGTCTCACCTATTTCATGATTCACTATCTTGTCTATGACATAGAGATGTCACCGGTGACCTGAAGACGTGGTATGCTTGGTCGAATCGCTCGAGGACATATTATCGAATCAAACTCATCTTGTAATGATAGTGATGACTAAACCGAACACCATGGTTGGTTGAGTCACTCGAGGCCATGGTGGGCTCGAGTTGGGCTCTATGACTCTTAGTTATAGAGATAGAGTGAAAACATAGATACCATATCTATTCTCCTACATCTCCATAAATTGTTTGAGGAATAGGAAAGGACTCAGCGATATGAGATATCTAAGTATCTCTTCTGTGCTAGGATGACTGAGGGGACATTGGTTCAGAACCATGTCCTAAAGATGATTGAGTTGATAGAAAAACTCATTGGTCCAAGAATGATCCTAGAGGATGATCTATGTGTAGACCTTATACTTTAGTCTCTACTAGATTTCGTTCCTCAGTTCATAATGAATTTTAATATGAAAAAGCTTGAGATGACTCTCCCTGAGCTCCTCAATATATTAAGAGAGGTAGAGAGCAACATCAAGAAAGAGAAGCCAGTTTTCTATGCTGGTGAGACCAAAAAGAAAAGATAGGCAGAAAAGTCCCTTAAGAAGGGCAAGGGTGAGGGCAGATTGGGTAAAGCAAAGGTTGCTAAGAAAGACCCAACAAAAGACAACGGTCAGTGCTTCCACTATGGCAAAGATATGCATTAGAAGAGGAATTACAAAAAGTACCTTGCAGAGAGGGCGAACAGAAGGTTGGAGAAGCTTTAGGTACACTCATGATCAATCTCAATTTGTTAGAATGTTATGATAACACATGGGTATTGGATCCTGGTAATGTTTATCACATCTACAATTCGTTATAGGTTATGGCAGGACCAAGGAGATTGGCGAGAGATGAGATGGACCTTAAGATGGGCAATGGAGCAAAAGTTACTGAAGTGACTGCTGGTGAGGTCACCCTATATCTTCCTGGCGGAGCTATTATTGCATTAGATGTTTGCTATTTTGCTCCTTTTATTATCAAAAACATTATTTCCATTTCATGTTTGATAGTTAATGGATATAAATTAGTTTTTAAGAACAATAGTTGTTTAATATTATTAGATGATGAGATCATCACAAGAGGAACATCATATAATGATTTGTTTATTCTAGACACTGCTCTACATATGATAAATATAAGTATATCCAAGAGGAAACGAGATGAGGTGAACAGTGCATACTTGTGGCATTGTAGGCTAAGTCATATCCATGATTAAAGGATTCAAAAGTTACTAAAGGATGGATACCTAGATCTATTTAACTATAAGTCATATGCAACTTGCGAACCTTGCCTTCGTGGAAAGATGACCAACTCTCCATTTAGTGGAACTGGAGAGCGAGCCACTGAGTTACTGGAACTTATACATAGTGATGTATGTGGTCCCATGTCAACTCATGCTATAAGTGGTTACTCCTACTTCATTACTTTTACTAATGATTTCTCAAGGTATGGACATATGTACTTGATGAAGTACAAGTCCGAGATCTTTGAGAAATTTAGGGAGTATAAGAATGAAGTGGATAATCAAACTAGAAAGAGTATCAAGACTCTTGAGACTAGAAAGACCATGAGATTCTATCCCAATGGACACCTCCTTATACATTTTGGCTCAATGGTGTATCTAAAAAGAGGAATCACACACTATTAGACATGGTGTGATCTATGATGAGTTTCACCGACCTTCCCATCTCATTCTGGGGATACGCCCTAGAGACCATAGCTTACATTCTAAATAGAATTCCAACTAAGTCAGTAGTGTCTACTACATATGAGATATGAAAAGGGAAGAAGCCCGATCTTAAGGTTGTTAAGATTTGAGGCTACCCTGCTTATGTCAAAAAACATGACCTTGACAAATTGGAATCTAGGATGGAACGCTGCATATTTGTGGGATACCCTAAGGAAACTAATGGATATTATTTCTATCACCTCGTGGACCAAAAAGTCTTTGTAGCCAAGAGAGCAGTGTTCCTTGAGAAGGAACACATTCTTGGCGGAGATAGTGGGAGCGTGGTAGAGTTGAGCGAGGTTGGAAAACCTAACTCAAGCACCATTCCACAGCTTGAGTCTGTTCAAGTACCTAGCATACAAGTTTTGACTTTACATACGTCCGGCAGAGTATCCCATCCTCCCGAGAGATATGTGGGACATATTAGGGAAGAGGATGTTAATGATATTGATTCTCAGACCTACGAGGAGGCTATTACAAGCAGGGTCTGTAATACCGAACTATACCGCTTGGTACGGGCGGTACGTACCGGTCCGACTGGTTGCCGGTACGCGGACCGTCTGTTACCGGTCCGAGTGCACTGTAGCAATGTAGCACTGTAGCAGTGCTGCAGTACTCGACACACCTGAGTGTACCGCTCGGTATACCGTACCGTACCAGTACCGAGCCCAGGCAAAATACTGGTACGGTACGGTATTGCGAACCTTGATTACAAGTATAGACATCAGGAAGTAGCAAGAAGCTATGAATTTTGAGATTGATTCTATGAACTCCAAAAAGGTTTGAAACCTATTTGATGCATCCGAGGGTATTATACCTATTGGTTGTAAGTAGATCTTCGAAAAGAAGATCGGAGTAGATGAAAAGGTAGAGACCTATAAAGCAAGGGTAGTGGCTAAGGGGTATCATCAAAGGCAAGGTGTTGACTCTGACGAAACCTTCTCACTCGTAGCTATGCTAAAATCCATCCAAATTCTATTGGCTATTGTAGCACACTATGACTATGAGATCTGGCAGATGGATGTGAAAATCATGTTCCTCAATGGCAACCATGAGGAGGACGTGTATATGATACAGCTTGAGGGATTCGTGTCCAAGGATAATCTCGATAAAGTGTGCAGGTTACTTAAGTCCATCTGTGGACTAAAGCAAGCTTCCCGATGTTTGAACATAGATTTATTGAGGCGATCAGATCTTATGACTTCATTAAGAATGAAGATGAGCTTGTGTGTATAGGAAGGTGAGTGAGAGCGCTATAACATTTTTGGTGCTACATGTGGATGACATCTTGATCATTGGGAATGATGTAGGAATGCTCTTCACAATAAAGGCTTGGCTATCTAGATACTTCTCCATTAAAAGACTTAGGGAAAGCATCCTATATATCGGTGATTTGGATCTATAGAGATAGATGTAAGAGGATACTTAGCTTGTCTCAGTCCAGGTACATAGACACCATTGTCAAAAGGTTTGACATAAAAATTTCCAATAGAGGTCTAATACCAATGGGACTGTTGAATCTCGGATATTGATGATGAAACCAATTGATAGTGTTTATCTTATCTGCCTTTTGAGTGATGCAGGAAGCTTCGATCAGGGAGAGACAATTAAGGTAGAAAGAATCATGTTGAGCTAGAGTGGAACATGTCAGAAGATTGGACGTCGAGCCGGAGGATTGGTCGATGTATCGATAGAAGGCCGAGGGCCATAAGATCAAGCATCAGGCCAAGAAGAGTGGAAATTGCACCAAGGAAAGTGGAGTTGTGGAGGTCAACTAGCCGATTGGGCAATATGCCACAAGAAAGGATGATGCGCCGAAGAATCAAACGATGCATCGATGAACCAATGACATGCCAAACAATATTTGATTCAGCTTTATAATAATTGTCTATATCGAAGTACGTTTTAAGTACAATTGGGTTGGAATTGGGCCAACTCAATTAAGGGCCAATTAGGCACAAGTTTGGGCTATGTTGGGCCAAGTGAAAGGCCTAAAGAGTGATCCAACAGGTGGAACCGTCGGTGGCACAGTCTCTGAGACTATGTCAGGCGGTGATACCGCCTAGTCACAATCTCTGAGACTATGTTAGGTAGTGGTATTGCCCAATGGCAAGGTGTCAGGCAGTGTTACCACTAGACTGGGAGGTGGCATCACCTAATATCAGTGCTGTAGGTAGTGGTATCGCCCAACACAAGCGGTGGTACCGCCAGTACTCCGAAAACTAGGGATGAGACACTTTTAGGCTCCAAGTTTGAATCCACTTGAGGCCTATAAACATCCCTCTCATCCCTGGTTAACATACATAAGAATTGAGAGCAAAAAAGGAATAAAACACTATTGTGATCTTATGAGAACTCCTCTCAAACTCTAAAGTGTTAGTGAAGTTTAAGAGAGGAGGTAGTGGGGGTATATGTTAGGATCAAGAGCACTAAGAGGGGGGGGGGGGGGGTTGAATTAGTGCAGCGGAAATCTTTCGACGATAAAAACGTTCGAACGATAAAAACGATTTCGGTGTGAAAGCCGATTCTAAGATTATTTTAACTTAAGATCAAGCGAGATGACGTTAAAGTCAATCTATGAAGGCAGTTTGCAGTTATGATGAAAACCAGCATACGAGCGCAAACTGAAATATGACGTTCGTACGAAGAAACTGATTTACGTCTAAATGTTGATTCGTAAATCACTTGATTAGGCAAGATGCAGATTAAGCAAGGATATTAAGGCAGTTTGCAGTTAAGATAGAAATCAAAACGTAAATGCAAACTGAAATATGATGATCGTACGAAAAAATAGATTTACGTCTAAACGTTGATTCGGAAAGTGCAAAGCTGAAACCCGATCGTATATGCGCAGAAAGCAGTAAGCTTTAGAGGAGGTTTGCAGTAAAGATAAAATGCTCAAAGTAAATGCAAACCGAGATTTAGAGTGGTTCGGTCAATCTTGACCTACTCCACTTTTGGCTTCCTCCACCGACGAGGTCACCGACGTCAACTAGAGGCCTTCCTTCAATAGGCGAAGGCCAACCACCCTTTTACAGTTTCACTCCTTTTGACGGGCTTAGGAGAGAACCCTTATAGAATTTTCTCTCCTCTCCTCTCTTTACAACTCAGAACTTGGAAGAAAAGAGGGAGAAGGACTTTTGGCCTTTACAACAATTTTGAGCTCTAAAAATCACAGAACAAGATCAAGATTTCGGATTGTATTCTGTTCTTTCAGTGCTGAATGGGTGGGGTATTAATAGGCCCCAACCCAGTTCAAATTTGGAGCTCAAAACTGTCAATTACCGGAATTCCGGGATCAGGCGGTTGCACCTCCTGACTGGAGCGGTTGCACTGCCTGGTAGAGCTCGAAGACTGAGCCTCTGGGCGGTGCTACCTCCTGTCAGGGGCGGTTGCACCTCCTGCCAGAGCTCAGGCGGTGCAACCTCCTGACTGAGGTGGTTGCACCGCTCAGCCAGTGCTCGGAGACCGAGCCCAAGCGGTGCCACCTCCTGTTAGGGGAGGTTGCACCGCCCAGTCTCTCTCGGAGACTGAGCCCAAGCGGTGCTACCGCCTGGCTGGAGCGGTTGCACCTCCCAGTCTCGCTCGGAGATTGAGCCCAGGCGGTGCAACCTCCTGCCTTGGGCGGTTCAACCGCCTGGCAGAAATCAGGGTCCGAATAGGTTGATCCATTCGGCCCAATTTGGGTTTTTCAGGGGCCCAATTGCCCCAAGATTAAGTTAATGGGATCACCTCCCATTTCCAACTTAATCATTGTGCTAACTACGATATTCCCTAAGACATTTACTGCAACTTGCTCCGGTGCGTCAATCGCTTCTTCCGGCGAGCTTCCGGCGAACTTCCGTCGATCATCCGATGAACCCTCGGTGATGCTCCTGCGGACTTCCGGCAAACTCCTGGACTTGCGACGATCCACTTGGCGAGTTTCGACCAGCTTCTTTGGCAAGCTCATGGACTTCTCGGATTTGTTCCTGTAGAACCTCCGACGATTGTCCGAACTTCCGTCGAACTCTCGAACCCCCAACGTGATCATTGTCTTGACTCTGGCGCAACTCCTGCTGCATGTCATACTTTTATCGTAGTTAATCCTGCACACTTATCTCAACATATGGATTAGATAACAAATGACAATTGACTTCATCATCAAAATCCGAGATTCAACAATCTCCCACTTTTTGATGATGACAATCAATTGATAATGGAGTTAACCTTAACTCCCCCTGTCTATATGCTATACTTGAGATAAGTCTTTCTTGAATTCAAAACCTTTGAATTCAAGAGACATATTGATAAGTTAAAATCATTTAAACTTATCAATACTCCCATCATGATTCCCATCATGATATATCTCTCTGAAGATGATGTCAAGACTTGACATTCATTTTCAAATTTTACATTTCAAGTTTGAATGATGGTAATAGTAGCAATTCATCATATTGTAAGATATCAACATGTATAACTGCTAAGTAAGATTTTGATATCATTACATGATGCACACATTTCAAATGATGTTTTAGCAATTATCACATGGTAAGATATCAATACGTAAAATTACGATGCAAGTTTTTGTTTGATATCTTGACATGATGCAAACAAAGCATAATGCAAATTATAGCAATCATGGCGTCTCTTGGTGATGCAAGCATGGCATTAATACTCATATATTTCTCCCCCTTTGTCATCAACAAAAAGTATGGTAATTGTGATACCAGGAGAACAATATGGGCAAATTTTAAGCATCAGTGTAATAATTGTTCATGCCTTTACTCGGTTCATGTTATTTTTCAATAGTAAGTGATAGGAAATCAATTATACAAGCATGATATGTAGATCACTTTGAATACTTCTTCCTTTTTATTTGTTATAATCTTTTTGCATGAAGGAGGAAGGCCATTTGTGATACCAGCTATTTATGAGTTTACACTAAGTGAAGTTAAAACCGATTATGGTTCAGGTATCAAGATATGTATGTGAAGCAATTCTTTGCAAGTAAAAGCACTATCATTCATATTTCAAGATGGAATTCATAACCAGGAATCATTTCATCAAATCCATTTTAGAAAAATATTTTTCACATATAAGTGTATGAGAAAATCTGATTTTTAGGATACCAATTGTTAAGCGAATTCACATATGAAATGAACACTTTCATACAATCATGAAGATAAAACATGCTTATGTTATGGAAATTTTTGTATTCAACACATAATTTCCATATGTTATTTAGGCATGTAATGGTAGTCAAGTGATTTGATCATTCAATAAAGTCCGAAAGATAATTTTAACTAGTTTATGTACTCGGACACATCAACATTCCTAACTCTCTTCTTATGAAATCAAATTGTTCTTCACTTAGAGGTTTTGTAAAAATATCAGCTAGTTGATATTTAATATAACATGATGCATCAACTGCATTGGTATATCATTTTCACAAATCATATTTATCATGGATACCAAGGCACAAGGTTTTTTAAAAAAAATATTTAGTTTCGATGTAAAATCCGACAGTGAGTAACGAGATTAAACAATGAGTGATGTTTGTAACTCCGCTCATAAATAAATACATCAGGTAAACAGATCAAAGATCAAGGCACAAGGCATTGTGATCATAGTGAGTAACATAAAGAGTTTACAATACACATATAAGCTCATTCAGGAGGTGGAAAATTAAAATGCCTAAATAAAGAGTCAAATTGCCGATGAATTTGCTGCAGCTCTGATAGGATTTGATCTTGTCGATGTTCAAGCCGTTCTTATCTTTGTTCAAATCGGTCCATCCGAATCCCAATATCTTCGACAGATGATGTATGAGCTAGCTCAAATGAATGTGTTTCCTCAAAAGGACAGATCGGAGGAGATTGAGTACCTCTAAAGACTGGTGTTTTCGGTTCTGGTTCAGGTTGAGGGGGATCGATTCTTCTAGGCATTCTAACCCAGTTACCGTTTCTATAAACACATCTTAATCGATGAAGTAGATTTTTATTTATTATGCTAAACCTATCTACTTTTATTACTTCTTCTTCCGGTGGTATTAGAATATCGTAGGCTTTCAGTATTCTAGTGATTATACCACCATATGGAAGCATCATGTCTTTCTTAGATAGTTCTAACATGTTTTGCTAGATAAGGTAGCCAAGATAGATGTCATGTTCTTTCATGATCAAATACATAGTTCCTAATTCTAATTGGCTTACTTCATCATGATGGTATTGTTTAGGGAGAATGATGCTAGTTAGGATATGATGAAGTACCTTATTGTTTAGTGGCAGTAGATGTTCACAACTTTTAGGAACAAATGTTAAGTTGGGATTGACGAAAATAGTTCCTAAGGCTTCAACATATGTTGTCCCAACAGTTTCATCATCCCATGATCCTATAAAGTAAAGTCCTCTACTTTTTATGGGAATGCCTATCATATCGCAAATGAATTTATCCGTAATGGAGATGTGTTGTCCTAAGAGATAGGTAGACATTCTTTCTTCTTCATCTACTTGTATGTTGTTGTAAAACAATCTAACAAGTCTTGGATAGATGGGTTCATTAATTTGTAAAATAGGGAGTAGATCTAAGTTTGCAAACCATTGGATTGTCTCTAAGTCTCTTAGTTCATTTAAGTCAACATGTTTTCTCTTATTGACACTCCTAAGTTCGAAAGATGAAAACTTTTCAGCATGATATTTTGAATCAAAAAAGGTAAGATCAAAATCTTCCACTAATCTCCTCTTCCCTTTGTCCCTTGAGGATCTTCTAGACCCCATAACTACTTCTGTTTAGGAGGATAGTAATGAGCAAGAGTAAATGAATCAAAAATAGAATTTAAGGGCTTCTTAGAGAATACCTTAGTGAGATCTTCAAGAGGGGGAAAGATTGTTGATCTTTTGATTCGAAATGAGGAGTATTTGGTATGCTATGAGAGGAGAAATGGAGGTGGAGAAGCTTTGGAAGAGTAAAGAGGGGAAAGGAGTGAGTTGGGGTCGGTTCCACCGCCGGCCCTAGCTCGGGTTAAAAAGGGGCAGAGTTACGGGCGGTTGCACCTCTAGCTGGGGCGGTGCAACCGCTTGCAACACGTGACAACCGGAGGTGCTACCTCCAGCTGGGGCGGTGCCACCGCCTGCAGGCGGTGAGCACTTGTTCTGACCGCAATGTGATATGATGTGATAGTTTTTGGCTTGAGAAGACTTTTCATTCAGAGCAATCAACTTTACTTACGTAATTACGTAAGAGTTTCCATTTTAAGATAAGAACTTTTGCACGATCAAGATAGATCTTTTGACGTGCATACTCTCAATGTCGTACACATGTTTGTGACAGTTTGTTCAAGTTGGTAAGCCTTGCAAGTTCATGACAAACTTAGTTAGTTCATGATATAGAGTTGGATTCGAAAGTTACGAACGGATGAAATCGATGGGCTCGAAAATCCAGAGGATATGTGAATTGAGAATCATGGGTTTCCAATTTTGAGAAATCAGATAGGGTTGAATCTAAGTCGCATTTGTGATTTTAAATTTGTAATCTTCATCTGTTATTTAGGCTAGAGAGCATCGCGAGTTCTATTTGGATCTCGGGTCATGAATATCGAGAATCCAAGGAGCAGGATATTATTTCTTGCTCCAACTTATAATTTTTTTATGTCTTTACAGGAAAGGATGATTTTTAGGTACCCATTTGCTTTTGGGTGCCTCAAAAATAGATCTACATTGTTTATCATGTTGCATAGAATTTATCATGGTTCCTTTAGGAACCCAAATTAATTTGTTTGGACTAATTTTCTTGAATGGACAATTATGCGTTTTGTGTCCAAGTTTGCAACAAAAGTTGCATTTTCTTTGGTGTCGAACATGTAAGATAGGGCCTTTTATGAAGGTGGTTGGATTTTGGTGAGGACTTCTCACAAATCCGATTCCACTTCTTTTGGGAACGTGACCCTTGTTTGCAAGGATCATGTTCAATGACTTGCTACCAACCTCGAATTTCTTCAAGGTGTCCTTAAGTAGCAAGTTTTCCTTTTGGAGAGTTTCTAGATCATGGCATTTTGTGCATGAACTTAAACTATCATGATATTCAGTTTTTAACTTGTCAAAATTACAAGTAAGACTATCATGCTCCTTTTTTAGCAATTTATATTTTCTACTAATAATCTTGCATTCATCAAATAAGTCATGGAAGGCATTTAATAATTCATCAAATGATAAATCTGCATCTATTAAATTCGTTACCTCCTCTACGATGGCCATTAAGGCGTAATGAGCAACTTGCTCGGTGTTGGACTCCTCTTCTTCGGACGCGCTCGAGTCATCCCATGTTGCTTTGAGCGCCTTCTTCTTTGATGTTCTCTTCTTGACTTGGGGACAATCACTCTTGTAGTGTCCCGGCTTCTTGCACTCATAGCAAATAACTTGGTCCTTCTTGGGTTCAAATTTATTTTTTGTTTCATTCTTAAACTTGTTTCTTTTAATGAATTTTTTAAAATTTCTTGTTAGAAGTGCCAAGTCATCGTCACAGTCCTCATCACTTGAGTTTTCTCTCAAGTGGTCTTCTGAAATTTTAAGTGCCATATCCTTCCTGTTCTTTGGAAGGATGTCTTCTTGCTCTTCATGAGCTTTGCAAGTCATCTCGTAGGTCATTAATGACCCGATTAGTTCTTCAAGAGGGAAGTTGTTTAGATCTTTCGCCTCTTGAATAGCAGTGACTTTAGGATCCCAACTCTTAGGAAGGGATCTTAGAATCTTATTTACGAGCTCAAAATCCGAAAAATATTTTTCGAGTCCTTTTAGACCGTTGACGACATCCGTGAAATGGGTAAACATGTCACCAATAGTCTCACTCGGTTTCATCCGGAAAAGTTCGAAAGAGTGTAACAAAAGGTTGATTTTTGACTCTTTCACTCTACTTGTGCCTTCGTGAGTCACTTCGAGTGTGTGCCAAATATCAAATGCGGTTTCACAAACCGAAACACGGTTGAACTCGTTTTTATCAAGTGCACAAAATAAGGCATTCATAGCCTTTGCATTAAGAGCGAAAGCCTTCTTCTCCAATTCATTCCAATCGATCATTGGAAGAGAAGACTTCGAAAATCCATTTTCGACAAGATTCCAAAGTTCAAAATCCATAGAAATAAGAAAGATCCTCATTCGGGTCTTCCAATAGGTGTAGTCCGTCCCATTGAACATGGGTGGATGTGTAATAGAGTGGCCCTCTTGGTTTCCGGCGTATGCCATCTCTCTTGGGTTTTAATCCGTTTGAGAGTTAACCCCGCTCTGATACCAATTATTAGGATCAAGAGCACTAAGAGGGGGGGGGGGGTGAATTAGTGCAGCGGAAATCTTTCGACGATAAAAATGTTCAAACGATAAAAACGTTTTCGGTGTGAAAGCCGATTCTAAGATTACTTTAACTTAAGATCAAGCGAGATGATGTTAAAGTCAATCTATGAAGGCAGTTTGCAGTTATGATGAAAACCAGCATACGAGCGCAAACTGAAATATGACGTTCGTACGAAGAAACTGATTTACGTCTAAATGCTGATTCACAAATCACTTGATTAGGCAAGATGCAGATTAAGCAATGATATTAAGGCAGTTTGCAGTTAAGATAGAAATCAAAATGTAAACGCAAACTGAAATATGATGATCGTACGAAAAAACAGATTTACGTCTAAACGTTGATTCGGAAAGTGCAAAGCTGAAACCCGATCGTATATGCGCAGAAAGCAGTAAGCTTTAGAGGAGGTTTGCAGTAAAGATAAAATGCTCAAAGTAAATGTAAACCGAGATTTAGAGTGGTTCGGTCAATCTTGACCTACTCCACTTTTGGCTTCCTCCACCGACGAGGTTACCGACGTCAACTAGAGGCCTTCCTTCAATAGGCGAAGGCCAACCACCCTTTTACAGTTTTACTCCTTTTGATGGGCTTAGGAGAGAACCCTTACAGAATTTTCTCTCCTCTCCTCTCTTTACAGCTCAGAACTTGGAAGAAAAGAGGGAGGACTTTTGGCCTTTACAACAATTTTGAGCTCTAAAAATCACAGAACAAGATCAAGATTTCGGAGTGTATTCTGTGCTTTCAGTGCTGAATAGGTGGGGTATTTATAGGCCCCAACCCAGTTCAAATTTGGAGCTCAAAACTATAAATTCCCGGAATTTCGGGATCAGGCGGTTGCACCTCCTGACTGGAGTGGTTGCATCGCTTGGCAGAGCTCGAAGACTGAGCTTCTGGGCGGTGCTACCTCCTGTTAGGGGCGGTTGCACCTCTTGCTAGAGCTCGAAGACCGAGCTCAGGCGGTGCAACCTCCTGACTGAGGCGGTTGCACCGCTCAGCCAGTGCTCGGAGACCGAGCCCAAGCGGTGCCACCTCTTGTCAGGGGAGGTTGCACCGCCCAGTCTCGCTCAGAGACTGAGCCCAGGCGGTGCCACCGCCTGGCTGGAGCGGTTGCACCTCCCAGTCTCGCTCGGAGACTGAGCCCAAGCGGTGCAACCTCTTGCCTTGGGCGGTTCAACCGCCTGTCAGAAATCAAGGTTCGAATGGGTTGATCCATTCGGCCCAATTTAGGTTTTTTAGGGGCCCAATTGCCCCAAGATTAAGTTAATGGGATCACCTCCCATTTCCAACTTAATCATTGTGCTAACTACGACATTCCCTAAGACATTTACTGCAACTTGCTCCGGTGCGTCAATCGCTTCTTCCGGCGAGCTTCCGGCGAACTTCCGTCGATCATCCGATGAACCCTCGGTGATGCTCCTATGGACTTCCGGCAAACTCCTGGACTTGCGACGATCCACTGGGCGAGTTCCTATGAGCTTCTTTGGCAATCTCATGGACTTCTTGGATTTGTTCCTGTAGAACCTCCGACGACTGTCCGAACTTCCGTCGAACTCTGGAACTCCCAACGTGATCATTGTCTTGACTCCGGCGCAACTCCTACTGCATGTCTTACTTTTATCGTAGTTAATCCTGCACACTTATCTCAACATATGGATTAGATAACAAATGACAATTGACTTTATCATCAAAATCCGAGATTCAACAGTATAAAGGTTCTCTCCTGAGCTTGTCAAAAGGAGAATAGAGTTGTAAGAAGGCTATTGGTCTTTGCCTTTTGAAGGAAAATTGTTAGTGGAGGCCGGTGGCCTTGACGTAAGAGGAATCGAGAGTGGATGTAGGATATGATGACTGAACCGCTATAAAACTTGGTTTGCATTTTTATTCTTGCTATATACCTTCACTACAAATTGCCTTACTTGCTTTACTTCCACTACGCTTACGAACACGTTTTCAAGTTAAATATATTTCCAAGACGAGCTTTGTTGAAATGATTTTATTGAATGGGATTTCCAACTCGACGTGATTTTTATCGCTGCACGAATCCACCCCCCCCTCTTAGTGCCGACTTAATCCTAACAGTTGGTATCAAAGCCATATTTTTCTCGTTTGATTTAACACCTAAGAGAAATAGCTCTTTTTGGCTTTTAAGAGGGCTTTTCTATCGTTCGTCCTCCCATGTTCAATGGAATAGACTACACTTATTGGAAAACTTGGATGAGAGTTTTCTTGCTTTCCTTAAATCTTAATTTTTGGAATATTATTGAAAATGAATTTCAAAAGTCTTCTCTTCCAATGAACGATTGGAATGACTTAGAGAAGAAGACTTTCTCTTTAAATGCCAAGGCTATGAATGCATTGTTTTGCACTTTAGATAAAAATGAGTTCAATCGAGTGTCTATTTGTGAAATGGCTTTCGATATTTAGCACAAACTTGAAATCACACACGAAGGCACTAGTAGAGTAAAAGATTCTAAGATAAATCTTTTGATGCATGATTTTGAATTGTTTTGTATGAAACTAAGCAAAACCATTGGAGACATATACACTCGTTTTACGGATGTCGTTAATAGTTTAAAAGCACTTAGTAAAAGTTTTTTGAATTTTGAACTTGTTAATAAATTTTTACGATCACTTTCTAAAAATTGGGATTTAAAAATAACATCAATACAAGAATATAAAAACTTGAATCATTTTCCACTCGAAGAACTTATTGGGTCTTTAATGACCTATGAAATGACGTGCAATGCATATGAAGAACTCGAAAACAACCTTCCAAAGAACAGAAAGGATTTGACACTTAGAACATAAGATGACCACTCGAGCAAAAGTTCAAGTGATGATGACTTTGAACTTCTCACAATAAAGCTTAAAAAGTTCTTAAAACAAGAATCAAAGAATAAAAATGAACTTCAAACGAAGAAGCTACTAAAGAAGAAGAAAGTATTCAAGGTGGCTTGGGACGAATCCAGCTCATCTGATGATGAGAAGCAAACCAACAAAGACAAAATGGTGAACTACACCTTAATGGTTTTCAATGACGATGTAACCAAAACCCCTTTACTTTACTTTGAAATTACTTGATGCTTTTCATGAGTTATTTTTAAATTAGTTAGTAAAAAATAAAAAATTATAACTAAATAAATAAAAGGGGATCATGCTTTTCTTTCTAATGGTTTTGAAAAATAAAAAAATTGATCATGACAATTACATCTTTTTATGATAAAAAAATAAAATATTAGATTTAAATCTAATGCTTGTACACCTATTAAGATTAATCCGATGTATGTTATAAGAAACAATTATGTGTATCTTGATGATTTTGTATTGCTTTTCGGTTTTAAAAAAGATGGATGGTTTTCATATGAAAAACTTGAGCATACTTATATGAAATCAATCACATAAAATGAAACACATAAAAAGTAAAATGTATTATCATTGGAATCAAATTGATAAATCAAATCGCTTGTTTAAAGAAGCCTTATGGTTAATGTGTTATATTTTTTGTCATGATGATTTTGATGATGAAATTTATTTTTTGGTCTTAAACGATGATGCATGCTTTGATTTGGCACAAAAAAATTATTTAAATGCATGAATCGATAATCTTTTTGTCACATGAATCATGATTCCACACTTGATGATTCGATATTTCTTATGCATGATGATTTTTTTGTGATTTGTGGCTTTTGTATGGAAGACTAGAGCATGGGATCAATCACAAAACTTAGAACTAAAAGAACTTTAGCTATTTTTAATCATATAGGAATCTATCTTCGTTGTTTTCATTGAATTTTCCAAAAAGTAATTTTGATGATGATTTTGGATTTCTTTTCGTATCATTCGTTTTAATAATATGATGATATATCCAATCAAATCATTTATCAATGTTTACAACTTGAGATGTATTTTGTATGAAACATTTTTCTTGATTCTCGTATGATTCACTCTTTTAAGAGAACATTCATCTAAATAAATCATGATTATTTTTTTGATGACTTGAAAATTCTTATGCATGAATCAAGATCATTTATTTCTTCTCCTACAACTCTTTTGTTGTTTACTAAAGAGGACATTTATCCAAATTAACCATGATATGTCACTTGAGCTTTTTGTTGAATCTCGGATTTTGATGATGAAATCAATTAATGTGTTAGTCATCTAATATGCATTTAAGTGACGTAGAACTAGCTTCGATTAAGGAGAGGTGAATTGATTAAAGTAGGAGGAATCAAATATTGGGCCGAAGTGAATATGTCAGAAGATTGGATGTCGGGCTGGAGGATCGGTCGACGTGTCGACAGAAGGCTCGTGCCATGACTTCGGACATCGGGCTGAATGATTGAACATTGTGCCAAGGAGATCGAAAGTTGCAAGAGTCAACATGTTGATTTGGTAATACGCCGAAAGAGAGGATGATGCGCCGAAGGATCGGACGAGCGCTGGATGAATCAATGATATGCCAGACAAAGGATTCATGCTTTGTAATCATTTGTCTATGATCGAAGTAGTTTAGGGGGCTAATTGAGTTAACTTTTGGCGTAATCATGCTAACTCAATTAGGAGCCAATTGGGCCTTAATTGGGACTGATTTGGGCTCATTGGGAGGCCCATTCAGTGACCTAAAAGTTGGGTCAAGCGGTGGCACTACCAGAACAGGCGGTGGAACCGCTTGTGAGTTGGAAAACTCAAAAAACTCTCTCTAAGACTATCAGGTGGTGGTACTGCCAGACTGGGTAGTGGTATCGCCTAGTGATAGTGTGTCAAGCGGTGGTATCGCCTAGTGTCAGGTTGTAGGCGGTGGTACCGCCCGTACCCCGAAATCTCGGGGATTTGAATTTTGGGCTCCAAATTTGAATCCATTTGAGGCCTATAAATACCCCACTTTTTTCTGCTTAGTAGAGCAAGAAAGTGAGTTAAAAATGGGGAAAGAATCCTTGAGTAAAAATTGTAATATCTCTTGAAGAGTAGAGTCCCTTCTTCCTAGTATTTAGAAAGTTTTTCTAAAGGGAGAAGAGAGGTCTAGGTCTAAAAGGGAGGTGTAAAGTTTCTCTCTTGAGCCTGTCAAAAGGAGAATAGAGTTATAAGAAGGTGGATACTAGTGGCCTCGACGAAAAAGGAATCGGGAGTGGATATAGATCATGATGACTGAACCACTATAAAACTTGGTTTGCATTTCTATTCTTGCTATCTTGAGTTTTATCATGTAAAATTCCTTGTATTCATGAAGTATATCTCATCACCATGTTTTTCTTGATATTCTTCATGTGATGATGTGAAATTATGCAATTCTTATGATTTTTTTTATGAAATGATGTGAAGGTCAACAATTATCATTTTCTGAAATGATACCTTAATTCAATATGCTATATTGCAATAAGAATGACACTTTATCTTTGTCATAATTTAAAAATTGATATAAAAATAAAATAAATTGTACTATTATTTTATTATTTCCCTCTTTTTGCCAATGACAAAGGGGGAGAAAGAATTTCTTGTATGCACATCTTAAAAGAGAAAGATTTGCTAGCTTGCACAATTCAAGAAGATGCAAAAACATGCTAGCTTGCTCATCTCAAAAGAGAAGCAAAGATTGCTAACTTACAAATTTCAAGAAGCAAAAGTTACTTTCTTGAACATGTCAAATATTACTAGCTTATATTTTCTAAATTGATGTAAAAATTTGCTAGCTTGCATGATGTAAAACTTACTAGAATTGCTAGCTTGAACATTACAAAGGAAGCAAAAATTGCTAGCTTAAATATTGCAAAGAAAGCAAAATTGCTAGCTTGCAAGCTCTAAAATGATCTAAAATTTGCTAGCTTACATATTCTAAAATGTTATAAAACTTGCATATCTTAAAATCTGGCTAGATGCACTTCTCCTTTCTGTCGATGACAAAGGGGGAGAAGGTACGATGATAATTATGCATAGAATGATGTAATGAAATTTTGATTATACATAATTTTATGATAACATATTGCTTGGATTTTTAAATTCAAGAGTTCTATCGATATTGCATATTGATAGAGGGAGTTAAGGTTAACTCCATCATCAATTGGTTATCATCATCAAAAAGGGGGAGATTGTTGAATCTCATATTTTGATGATGAAACCAATTGATAGTGTTTATTTGATCTATGTTTTGAGTGACACAAGAAGCTTTGATCAGGGAAAGATAATTAAGGTAGGAAAAATTATGTTGGGCCGGAGTAGAATATGTCAAAAGATTGGACGTTGAGCTGAAGGATCGGTCAACGTATCGACAGAAGGTCTCGGGCCAAGAAGAGCAAAAATTATGTAAGAAAATTGGAGTTGCGGAGGTCAACTGGTCGATTGGGCAATAGGCCGCAAGAGAGAATGATGCGCTGAAGAATCGAATAAGGCATCGATGAACCAAGGACATACCAGATAACATTTGATTCAGCTTTGTAATAATTATCTAGATTCAAGTAGGTTTTAGGTGTAATTGGGTTGAAATTGGGCCAACTCAATTAGGGGCCAATTAGGCCCAAGTTTGGACTGTGTTGGGCCAAGTGAAAGGCCCAAAGAGTGACCCGACAGGTGGAACCGTTAGTGGCACAACCTCTGAGATAGTATCAAGCGGTGGTACCGCCCAGTTATAGTCTTTGAGATTATGTTAGGCGGTGGTACTGCCTAGTGGCAAAGTGTCAGGCGATGGTACCGCCTAGTTGTCACAGACTTAGCTGGTTTTGCCTAAGTCGTGTGACACCCTTGCGTGTCTGTCCGTAAAGGTCAGCCTCCCCGAAGCCTCTCATTGTCCCTTAGGACCAACAAAAGAGAGAACGGGTTAGAGAGAACGCCTCAATCGGGATCCACAAGCAAACATCTCCGAAAAACACTTCATAGATAATGCAAATTATAAACAGACTTTACAAGCTCTGAATAGTTGCAAAACAAAGGGGTAAAATGGTCCATTACAGACCGAAAATCTCTCGCACGTGTCCACATGACACAATCTTTATTTACAAGCCTAAAGAGGCCACCAACCCAACTAAAATGGGACTATTAAGCCTTCGCCCGTCCCTCTACATGCTGTACAAGGCATGAACATACCAAAAGACACGGACATACATAAGCATTACATCAAACATCCTGTTTAGAAGTTTATCCGTGACATTCTCCCCCACTTATTCCTTCGACGTCCTCGTTGAAGCCTTTGTCGACACTACAACTCCTCGCCTTTGCTGAGTCTTCAATCTTCTGCTCCAGCTACAATGCGCCTCTTGGCTCCCAGCTGCTCTCCGCTGCTGTTTTTGAGTAGTCGAACATTTGATCCGCCATGCTGCTTCAACTCACCAATTACTCTGACTCTGGTGTGGGGTTGGCTGAGTTGTGTTGATCCTTGTTGATTCCTGCGGATCCACTAGATGAAGGAAAAGACCATCCTTACTATGCCAGTCTCTCAAATGTCTCATGCTGTTGAACTGGGTGGATGCTTGTTGGAGCTTTTAACGAGCATCGTCTCGCAAACTTCTGAAGTTTTGGGTCCTTCCTCCCCAAAATTTGCTCATTGACTCTTCTTTCACTTAGTTGTCACATCCAAGTAGGTTCGCATCACTTCCGCTTTCGATTGGCATTTCGTTGGGAAATGAAGCAGATAATCTACTCTCAGTAGCACTAATCACCATTGGTGAGGATTTGACAACTATTATCTTCCATTATCTTCGAAGGGTCTTTGAACTTGTGCAGAGCTCCACTACTGGATAGATAAGAGAATTGGGGTACTCGGTTTCGCCTATTCTCTTAAGGGTTGAGAAGGCAAAGGTTACTTGACTTCGCCCGCCTCCTCCAGGTTGTACTCCATGCATCGAGCTGGTTACTAGCCTTCGCCTGCTCTTTGCTCACACTTCTGAAGCACTTGAAGTGTTTGCACTCTTTGCGTTGAGTTAGTTACTATGATTCACCTTCTCAATACCATCGAACTTCTGGAATGCAGGAAGTTTTCACCCCAACTTGGAGTAATTCTCTCATAGGTTTGGTCACCTCTGGGATTGTACCGTCTTCTCCATCAACCCTACCGCCTACTCCACTGAGTAGCAAAGGTATAGCACCACGTACTGCCTACTTCGTTCATTGGTTATGCACTCTTGCATGACCCGAAGTCCTTCACTTTTGGCTATCTTGATGAGAAGCTCATTGACACCGGTCTTACGAAGTTCCTCGGCCTCTGCCCTTCAGCCTTGTCTCGGTACTTGGAGATTGTCTCTGCATGCTCCACCTCCTCGGCCCCTTTCACGACCAAGTGCTCTCCCTCCATAAGAGCAAGGGATCAATGACTTTCACAGAAGTCCCGCCTCTACGGTACCATGGCGCTGCCATGCCCATGGCACTACTATCCGTCGCCTCACATCTGCATCCCTTTTCTTCACAATCAGTAGATATGCCTTTGTTGCACTCTTCCGAGTCCACCTCCATTCTAACTGATGCTTGATTTTAGGTAACTAAGTCCCTCTGGACTCGTCGTCGCTTCCTCGCCCCTTTCAACCCCCTGCTTCAACACCTCTGTGTTCTCCAAGCAGTCTGTTTGGTCGATGGAAAGACAGACTACAACTCCCATGCATGGCCTCTGCCATCATGTTGTAGGGTTTGCACGATTATGTTCTCCTTAGCTTCCTTGGTAGCAACGTTCGCTTACTCGGCCTTGTCCTCTGACTTGTCGGGCTCCCTTAAGCAAATATGAGCTCTGGAGCAGTCCAACTCTCCAGCTGCTTCGATCATACCTCTGCATGATCAAGTCCCCCCCATGGAACTCACTGGTACTTGCATTCGAACTTTTCCCTTGGTGGAACCCAGCCCCCATATGCTGATGACTAAGGTTTTCATCCGATGCAAAATTCGATGCACGCACAGAAGACGCGCCTCTATGGTACCATGGCCTTCACTCCTTAAATCCATAGCCCTTCTTGCCGTCGTGTTGTTCACCAAAGTGGAGCTTCCAGTAGCTCCCAATCATACCTCTGTATGATCTAGTCCCTCATAGGACTATGTCGTGTGTATCGCAGGGTCTCTTCCACCTTCGATTTTGCTCGCTCCTTCGGCAATCGACCTTCATCCACCCACTCTTGGGTCACACCTAGATGAAGCACCGCACTAGGACAGTCCGTCGCCTAGTAGCTCCCGAAGCCCACCGACTTCACTGTAATTTGTGCACCATTGTTTGGATCCTGGGCCTCTGCCCCTACCAGCACAATCTCCGCTGCGCACCGCTTCCTTCATGGTAACTTGAATGGCAACACTGTGGCATATTCTTCAAGAGTACCCACCTCTGAGTCCTCTTGTCCCGTGCTAAGGCCTTCTGAACCCAATTTCGCCTCCGCAAATTGAGTCGCCTTAGTTCCTCCATCAAATGCTTCTCCGAGAAAAGGTGCATGTGCCCAGAAGCTCCTTTCGTCTTTGGCACCATGCAAGATGAGTCTGCTCCATCAGAATGAAGGACCCATAGAACAACATGATTCTACTCTTACCTCTGCAAGAGTTCATGTCCTTGACCTTTGTCTAAGGAAAACACTGTGCCTCCGCTCCATGTTCCAACTTCTATGCTGGCTCTCTTCATGCGGCTTGGGTACTTCGCCAAGTTACACCCAAGTTGCTCCGCTCCTCGTTTTTGCATTGAGTCGATAGTGGCCCTCGTGCCCACCATTCCACGGGTCAGCCCTCCCTTGAGTCCGATCTCCATATCGACTCCAAGTGTGCCTTCATTTGGGTTGCTTTGGGTCGCTCCCCCACTTGATCTCGCAATGCATCCACCAATGCATTCTCTCAAGCGAGATCATGCAACGACTCCTCGCCGCTTGCTCAGTCCATTGAGCTTCGTGGAGTTGTTTGTTGAGGTACTCCTCCTCAACTTGTGAGGTCCGTCCCACATGATTCTCCCTCTGGAGAGCCGGGACTTATCCCTCCTGGATAACTGTCACATTGGAGCAACATCTCTCTTCGTTTCGGAGACCACCATCCCCTTGGACTACTCCGATCTGCTGAACAAACTGTGCATTGTTCTGCCTCCTGCAAACGCACTTGCTAGATTGCGACTCCACGTCAATACAGCCCCCGCTGCACCACTCAAGGCCTAGCAACATGCTAAACTCGTTGCACACTTCAGCCTCCTACGGACGTATCCTTCACATGCCGAAGAGAAAGTTTTAATGCTCCATGGCGCCGAATTTCGGTTGCCTTGGGATGGCCACGAACATTCCATCGTCCGCATACAAGCCCATGCATGAGTACCAAATTCTTCGAGTTAGCAATTCCCCTCACCTCTGTGAGCTTTGCATAACTCTTTTGGTCGTTGAGCAACACATTCCACCTTGCATGGTCTCATCCTTTACCAAGCACCTCGCTTGTCTTGAGCACCATCAAGTATAGTTGTCAACGTTGAGCCGTAGCTCAAACTCAGCCATCCCAACCTTTGTGCGCTCGACATTCTTCCAAGCTTGCCTATTCTCGTGGTGCCTCTTGCGCGAAGGGTTGGCCATTCCTCTAAATGCCAATGTCAGATGCCCGCTCCTCCAGCGACTCCTTTTCCCTACATCTCCATGCCCGTTTTCCCCCAAACGGTCGCGTGTGTGCTGACTGCCCTCAACGCAGCCCCGCTAGGTCCCCCATGTTTGCATGCTAAGTGTTTCTATGAGTGCTTGTCCCACTCTGATACCATCTATCACGGACTTAGCTAGTTTTGCCTAAGTTGTGCGGCACCCTTGCGTGTCCGTCCGCAAAGGTCAGCCTCCCCGAAGCCTCCCATTGTCCCTTAGGACCAACAAAAGAGAGAACGAGTTAGAGAGAATGCCTCAATCGGGATCCACAAGCAAACATCTCCGAAAAACACTTCATAGACAATGCAAATTACAAACAAACTTTACAAGCTCTGAATAGTTGCACAACAAAGGGGTAAAATGGTCCATTACAGACCAAAAATCTCTCGCACGTGTCCACATGACACAACCTTTATTTACAAGCCTAAAGAGGCCACCAACCCAACTAAAATGGGACTATTAAGCCTTCGACCGTCCCTCTACATGCTGTACAAGGCATGAACATATCAAAAGACACAGACATACATAAGCATTACATCAAATATCCTATTTAAAAGTTTGTCTGTGACATAGTGTTAGTGCCGCAAGCAGTGGTATCGCCCAGCATTGGCGGTGGTACCGCTAATACCCCGAAAACCATAGATGAGACACTTTTAGGCTCCAAGTTTGAATCTACTTGAGGCCTATAAGTACCCCTCTCATCCCTAGTTAATATACATAAGAATTAAGAGCAAAAATGGAAGAAAATGCTATTGTAATCTTGTGAGAATTCCTCTCAAACTCTAAAGTATTAGTGCAGTTTAAGAGAGGAGGTAGTGAGGGTGTAAAGGTTCTCTCCTGAGCTTGTCAAAAAGAGAATAGAGTTGTAAGAAGGTGGTTGGTCTTTGCTTATTGAAGGAAGACCTTTAGTAGATGCCGATGGCCTCGACGGAAGAGGAATCGAGAGTGGATATAGGTCACGATGACCGAACTATTATAAAACTTGGTTTGCATTTCTATTCTTGCTATTTACCTTAACTGCAAACTACCTTATTTGCTTTACTTCCACTATGCTTACGAACACGTTTTTATATTAAACATGTTTCCTATATGGGCTTTGTCAAAATAATTTTATCGAATGAGATTTTTGACTCGACGTGATTTTTATCGCTACACTAATTCACACCCCCCCTCCCTCTCTCCCTCTTTGTGCTGACTCGATCCTAACAGGGACATGGGATATCGCTTTCTAGAAGTATGTCCTCAAAGACTCCTGAAGAAAGGGTGAACATAGATATCATACTCTATGCCTCAGCGATAAGATATATCATGTACAATATCCTATGTACTAGGCTTGATATAGTACATGCTTTGAGTGTCTTGAGCAGGTATTAGGCGGATCTAGGCTAGTAGCACCAGAAAGCAGTAAAGTATATCCTCAAGTACTTGAGAAGAACTAAAGATTTTTTACTAGTATATGGAGGTAGTAGCCATAGGATTGAAGGCTACACGGACTCAAGTTTCTAGTCTGATATCAATAATGACAACTCTAATTCGGGATATATGTTCACCTTGAATAGAGGAACAGTATGCTAGAAGAGTTCCAAGCAAGATATTACTATTGACTCGACCATAGAGATAGAGTACGTTGCTATAGCAGAGGTAGCAAATGAGGGAGTCTAGATGAAGAAGTTTATCGCAGATCTGGGAGTCATGCCGAGTAGCGTGGAGTTGAGTCCATTATATTGAGACAACAATAGGGTGATTGCTTAAGCGAAACAACCCAAGTCATATCAAAAGTCTAAGCATATTCCGAGGAGGTTACACCAAATCAGAGATATCGTAACCCGAGGAAGTAGCCTTTGTGTTGAAGGCTACACAGACTCGAGTTTCTAGTCCGATGTCAATAATGGCAAGTCGTTCAAACTAAGTGGATGAGCAATATACTAGAAGAGTTCTAAGCAAGATCCTATTGTTGACTCAACTATAGAGACAGAGTACATTGTTGTAGTAGAGGTAGCAAAGGAGGGAGTCTGGATGAAGAAGTTCATCACAGATTTTAGGAGTCACACTAGGCAATAAGGAGCCGATTCCCTTATATTGCGACAACTACAGGGCGATTACTCAAATAAGAGAACTTGAGTCTCACTAGAAGTGTTCTGAGGAGGTTCCAGCTTATTAGAGAGATCGTGGTCCAAGGAGATGTAGAATTGAAAAGAGTTCCATCCGAAGATAACATTGTAGATCCACTAATAAAGCCATTGTCTCAAATTATTTTTGAGCATCATAGGGGTCTGATGGGGATCAGACACATAGGTGATTGGCTTTAGGTTAAGTGGGAGATTGCTAGTCATAGGTGCCTTGCAAGCCAATCATGTGAGTGATGGCACGTATGACATAATACATATTCTTTTTGCTTATTATATTTTGGCATTTTATCATTTTATATTGCTTGTTGCATATATGTGTATATATTGTGATGTCCATGGATTTGTGCAATGGGAATCGGATCATGATGAGATCACGATAATGAGACTGATTCACCTTTAAGCACAGACCCTAAATAATCCTGGTCATAGTTTACTCAAAGGGATATCGAGATAACCAGATAGACTAGTGTGTTATATACCCATCCATATGATGGAGGCAGTTGGTCTCATAGTTGCTTGTGTAGAGACACTAAGGATACAATGTAGGTGCTCATTGTAGAATGAGTTCACTAATTGATCCGCTCACAGAATACTAGATAATTGATGATGTCTTATTGTCAAATAGTGATTTCGTAGTCCTAATAGTATATCTAGTCCTTAGACTTGATATACCAAGAATGTCCTGTATGAGTACTCCACCTTTTGATACCAAACTTATAGGTTTAGAAGTTTCAAATCTAGTACAACCAATTATAAGGAGTGATAGCCAATCTTACGAGGGCTATTGAGTATCGATAGAGGATCATTTGCTCTTTGTATCATGAGAGAATTATCTTATATTTTATTACCCAAACAAATCCTTGGCTAAGGTCATTCAGATTGAGAGAGAGAGTTCTCTAGGAGAATCCGATTAGAGCGAGACTCGAGGAGAAACCATAAGGGCCTAGTACATGGTAAATGAGGACTATAAGCACATGATAAATGAGGACAGATAGGTTAAAAGGATTGGATTCCCCTGTATCGTCTAGGGACTGTGGCATAGTGGCCTAGTACGTCCGTAGTCTCCAAAAGGAGTTTTGATATGTATGACTCACGGCTAGCTTGATATTGGGCCTAGAGAGTCACACACAAATGATAGGTATTACAATAAGTAGAGGTTCAGATATAAGATATCCATTAGAGCCCCTATCTTATTGGATATCCAATAAGCTCCTGAATTATTGGATCCCATGGATGAGATCCAATAAGAGCTAATAAAATATTATTGGGTAGAGACCCACTAATTTAAGAGGCTTGGATAATTGGATGGAAATCTTGTACCCAATAGGGTAGGATCCATTAGGGTTAACTTGGGGCCTTTATAAATAAGAGGAAAATTAAGACCCATAGATTGGGGCTTCTTGGTTGCCACCTCCTATTCTCCTCTTCCATTCTCCTCCTCAGATAGTAGGCATGGAGATTTGAGGAGCATCATCGTATCCCTGCTGTGTAGTTCACTATTAGAGAGAAGGACGCTTGACTTCTTTTATCCTCTCCTATAGATCTATAGGGATTCAGGGATATATGATCTCCCTAGGTAATACAACTATCTCACATGTGGTTTTTGTATCGTTGGTTTTGCACCCAAATATTCGCACGACAATGAACACCTTTTGGAAATTTAGGATTTTTATTTTATGTTTTTCTACTATGCATATGATATCGCCCCTAGATTTCCCTACACTTAGTTTCTTAATTTACAATCTTAAGAAAAAAATTAATTTACCCATTAAGCTCATTTCAAATTCTTGGATCATACTTTTGGTAAAATATTCATATAAAGAGTCATTCGTAGAACTAAAAATAATATCATCAACATAAATTTGAACTATAAGAAATTCATTTTCAAAATGTTAAATAAACAATGTGGTATCAACATTGCCTTTCAAAAAATCATTCTTAATTAAAAATGCACAAAGTCTCTCGTACCAAGCCCTTGGGACTTGTTTCAAACCATAAAGAGTCTTATATAACTTAAAAACATGATTCGAAAAAATAGCATTCTCAAATCCGGGTGGTTATTCAACATAAACTTATTCGAAAATAAAGCCATTAAGAAAAGCACTTTTAATATCTATTTGAAATAACTTAAAATTATTACAACTAGCATAGGCAACGAGAATCCTAGCTTTAACTCTAGTCACAAGAGTGAAGGTTTCTTCATAATTGATACCTTCTTCTTGGTTGAAATTATTACTACTCTAGCCTTGTTTCTAACCACGATACTAAGTTCATCTTGCTTGTTTCTAAATACCCATTTAGTAATAATTACTAAATGGTTACTAGGTCTAGGAACAAGCTTCCACACCTTATTTCTCTCAAATTGATTTAATTCCTCTTACATTGGAATAACCCATGAATCATCTTTTAAAGCTTCGTCAATGCATTTTGATTTAATTTGAGATAAGTAGGCTATATTAGCATAAAAAATCTTAAATAAAGAGTGAGTTTGAACATCGTTTGATGTATCTCTAATGATTAGCTCCTTAGGATAAACATATGTATACTTCCAATCCTTAGGTAAGGATTCTTTGGAAGAAGATGCATCCAAGTTGCTTTGGAGAAGAGAGTTTTCATTCAAATTTAAAGCATCAAAATTAAAATCATCATCAAAATCATTTTTCTTAAATTTGGGAAGCTCATTAAAAACAACATGAATATATTCCTCTATAACCAATGTTCTTTTATTAAAGACACAAAAAACTTTAGACATAGAGGAATAACTAAGAAAAATGCCTTCATCGAATTTTGCATCAAATTTTCATAAGGCGTATTTTTTATTTAAAACAAAACATTTATAATCGAAAACTTTAAAATATAAAATATTCGGTCTTTTTTTGTTCCATGATTCATAGGGAGTTTTGGAAAGTAATGAACTTATAAGAACCTAGTTCATAATATAGCATGTCGTGTTAATGGCTTCGGCTCAGAAATATTTGGGTAAGCTATGTTCTTTTAACATTATTCTTGTCATTTCTTGTAAACTTCGTTTTTTTCTTTCAACTAGTCCATTTTGTTGTGGATTTGTTGGAGTAGAGAAATTATGGTTATACCCATTTGAATCACAAAATTTTTAAAAATCACAGTTTTGAAACTCACTACTATGATCACTATGAATAGATGAAATCATAAAGCCCTTTTCATTTTGAACAAGTTTACAAAATTTTGAAAAACATTTAAAGCAATCACTTTTGTGTCCCAAGAAGTTTGTCCAAGTATATCTACTATAATCATCAACAATTACAAAGGCATATTTACTACCTCCTAGGCTGGTAGTTGCTAGGAAAAGAGTCAATACTAAAGGGGGGGGGGGGGTTGGGTTAATTAGTGTAGCGGTAAAAATTACGTCAGTTCAAAACTTCGTTACGATTAAATCCATTTTCGACAAAAAACTATTTTATAAAGGTATTAACTTTGAAAGCTTATGGAAGAGTATAGTGGATGTAAAGCAAGTAAAGTAGTTTGCAGTAAAGTAAATTACACAAGAGAAACGTAAACTAGATTTTTATAGTGGTTCGGTCGTCGTGACCTACATCCACTTCACCGATTCTTCTTCCGTCGGGCCACCGGCATCCACTATCGGTCTTCTTTTAATGGGTTAAGACTAATTACCCTTTTACACCCCTCTTCTCCTTTTTATAAGTTTAGGAGATAACTTTTTATAACCCTCTTTTATAAGGTATCCCTCTCACACCTCCCTTAGAACTCTCTCTAAGCTTTGGGAGGGAACTCAACTTTCTAAGATTTATGGCTTTAGAATCACAGGGTTTTTCTTAATATTTCTTGCTAATCCATGAAGGAATAGCTGAGGTATTTATAAGTCCCAAATGGATTCAAATTTAGAGCCCAAAATTCAAACCCTTGAAATTTTAGGGTACGGGCGGTACCACCGCCTACACTGGACGGTACTACCGCTTGCAGCTAGATACTATACAGTACCACCACCCAGACTAGCAGTACCACCACCTCGATAGTCATGGAGATTGAGTTTGGGTGGTAAAACTACCCAGACTAGTGATACTGTTAGGATCAAGAGCACTAAGAGGGGGGGGGTGAATTAGTGCAGCGAAAAAAACTTTCGACGATTAAAACTGCATTCATACGATGAAATCATTTCTGACATAAAACCATTTTCAGAAACTTAACTTAAAAGCGAGTTCGTAAGGGAGTGCAGCAAAAGTAATAAAGAAGTAAAGAATATATGGAAATAAGGTAAGCAGCAAGAAGAAATGCAAACCAAAGAGCACCGTAATTTTAGAGTGGTTCGGTCAATCTTGACCTACATTCACTTTTGGCTTCCTCCTCCGATGAGGTCATCGACGTCCATTAGAGGCCTTCCTTCAATAGGCGAAGGCCAACCACCCTTTTATAGTTTCACTCCTTTTGACGGGCTTAGGAGACAACCCTTACAAAATTTCCTCTCCTCTCTTGAAAGATCAAAACTTGGAAGAAAAGAGGGAAGAGAACTTTTAGCCTTTACAACACTTTTGAGCTCTAAATATCACAAAGTAAGATTGGATTTTCGATGCCCTTTCATGCAGGAAAGGGTGGGGTATATATAGGCCCCAAACTGGTTTGAATTTGGAGCTCAAAAATGTCATCTCTCAGATTTCTGGGGTCCTGGCGGTACGACCGCCAGACTGGGTGGTACGATCGCCTGACAAAGCTCGGAGACTGAGCTCTAGCGGTGCCACCACCTGACTAGGGTGGTTCCACCACCCAGTCTTGCTCGGAGACTGAGCCCAAGCGGTGCCACCGCCTAACTGGGGCGGTCCCATCGCCTAGTTTTCTTGGGAGACTGAGCTCCTAGGTGGTGCCACTGCCGACCCAAGTGGTGCCACCGTCAGCCAGGAAACCTGGGTCCGAATGGGCTGATCCATTCGGCCCAATTTAGGTCTTTTAAGGGCCGAATTGCCCTCAGATTAAGTTAATGGGATCACCTCCCATTCCTAGCTTAATCTACATGCTAACTATGATATTTCTTAAGACATTTACTGCAACTTGCTCCGGTGCATCAATCGCTTCTTTCGACGAGCTTCTGATGAACTTCCGGCGAACATCCGACGAACCCTCAGCGATGCTCCGACGGACTTCCGACAAATCTCCTGGACTTGCGACGATCCACTTGGCGAGTTCCGATGAGCTTCTTTAGCAAACTCCTGGACTTCTCAGATTTGTTCCCGCAGAACCTCCGACGACCGTTCGGACTTTCGTCGAACTCTCGATCCCCCAACGTGATCATGGTCTTGACTTCGGTGCAACTCCTGCTACATATCTTACTACCATCGTAGTTAATCCTGCACACTTATCTCAATATATGGATTAGATAACAAATGACAATTGACTTCATCATCAAAATCCGAGATTCAACAAACTCCCCCTTTTTGATGATGACAATCAATTGATAACAGAGTTAACCTTAACTCCCTCTATCTATATGCCATACTTGAGATAAGTCATTCTTGAATTCAAGAGATATATTGATAAGTTAAGATCATTTATCCTTATCAATACTTCTATCATGATTCCTATCATGATGTATTTCTCTGAAAATGATGTCAAGGCTTGACATCCATTTTCAGGTTTTACATTTCAAATGTGAAAGATAGCAATTGTTGCAATTCATCATATGGCAAGATATCAACATGTAAAATTACGATATAAGTTCTTGATATCTTAACATGATGCAAATATTTCAAGTGTTTAGCAATCATAGCATTTCATCACTTGACAAGATATCAATTTGTAGAATTACGATGTAAGCTCTAGATATCATAACATAGTACAAATATGGCAATAAAATAGTGTTAGGACCCTTTTTCTGAGCTTTTGAATAATGTTTATTGAGTTTGTTTAGTCTAGTTGTTTATTGAGTCGGTTTGGTTCAATTAGAGTCAAGTAGAGGTTTATTTAATATTTATTTATTATTAGAATTGAAGTCCTGATGGACTCTGGGTGGAACTCTATAAATAGGGATGTAACTGCTTCTTTTCAGTTATCTATGAAAAATACTATTCTGTCTTTTGACAAACCCTAGGAGGCTGATCCCCTCGAAGCAATCAAGGAGGGTCGTTCCCCTCGAAGCGATCAAGGAGGCTGATCCTCTCGAAGTGATCATCCCCTTTTTCTTCTTTTTTACGATAAGACTTTAGGGTCTTATCATTTGGTATTATAGCGATGATAAGACCTTTAGGGTCTTATCATTTGGTATCAGAGCCTACGATAAGACTTTAGGGTCTTATCATTTGGTATCAGAGCAGCGATCCTTGGCATTCTCGCTGCAACGAAGCTATCAAAAAAAAAAAAAAGAAACGAAAGAAAGAAAGAAAGAAAGAAAGAAAGAAAGAGAGAGAGAAGAAGAAGCAGCCATGCACCCCTACTTCCCCTGCTTCCGGCCAGCCCACCCGTCGCCCGTCGCTGCTCTTCGGCCAACAACCGACTCTGCCCCACTTCTGGCTAGAGTCCACCGCCGCCTCCCACCCAAGCCACCACCGCTGCCAGGAGACGACGCTGCCAGCATCCCACTCCACCGTAGCCCTACTCCTCTTCTCTACCGCCGCTGCAGGGCATCTCCTTCTCCACCGCCGCCGCTGCTTCCCGGCCGATCGATCACCGCCGGCTGCCTCCCAGCCGCAACCCTAGCCGTGCCCCCCCCTTGGGTCGCAACCGCAGTTGCCGATTGCCGTAGCCCCTCGTTGCAACGGTTGTAGAAACATAGTTCCTCTGTTGCCGCAACCCCTCGTCAATCGCAACCGCGCCTCTTCCAATCGCGCCGCCTCCAGCACTCCTCTTCCCCTCTAGCGCCACCGCCGCCCAGCCAACCCATCACCGCTGCGGGCCACCGTGCGACGACCACCGCTCGCCTCCCAACCGCCGCTCCACCTTGCTCTGCATCCTTTGTAACCGAAACAGAGCACAGGTAGCTCACCTTGCTGCCCTTGTTTCCAGCCGCACCACAGTCGCAGGTCCCCTTGTTGTTGCGAACGTCGGCTGCCATCATCGTCGTTGCTACTTCCTAGCCAGTGCCAATGCTACTTGCCGCCCAACTGTGATCCTCGCAGCATGTCCCTTGCTCTGGTAACAGAAACAGGGTAAATCACCGATTGCCTTTGTTCCCGCAGAGCCATCATCGATTCCTATTCTCCACTACAACCTCAACCTCGACCACTTCAACGCTGCCTCTCCCTTGCTCTGCCTTTGCTGCTGCAGCCACCGGATGCCATCATCGCAATCTCAACCTCACTATTTGTAATATCCCTCACTTTTGAAAATTATTAATAAAAATTTATTTATAAATCGGAGGACCTATATGTAAATATAGAAATTTCAAGGACTAAACTGTTAAGTTAAAAAAAAAAATCAAAAATTTCAGTTTTATCCCACCACCTCCCACGTTGTCTATTTCTCGAGAAACAGAGAGAGGAGCGGTGGGGCATGGGGAGAAGAAGAGAGGAAGAAGAGGGAGAAGAGAAGAAAAGAAGAAGAAGAAGAGAGGGAAGAGGGAGAGGAAAGAGAGATAGTTGCAGCAGCTAGGGCTGCAACACCTCTGTTTCGTGTAGGAGGAAACAGAGGAGCTCATGTGTGGGGTGTCGGGGAGGAGAAGGGAAGAAGAGGAGAAGAAGAGAAGCAGAAGAAGAAGAAGAAGAAGAAGAAGAAGAAGAAGAAGAAAAGAGGAGGTGGCTGCGGCAAGGGCTGCAGTGAGGAGCTGTGGGGCGTTGGGGAGGAGAAAGGAAGAAGAGGAGAACAAGAAAAGAAGAAGAAGAGCAAAAAGAAGAGAGGAGGAAGAAGAGGGAGAAGAGAAGAATAGAAGAAGAAGAAAAAGAGAGGGAAGTGGGAGAGGAGCGAGAGGTGGCAGCAGCTAGGGCTACAACACCTCTGTTTCCTACAGGCGGAAACAGAGGAGACGAGGTGTGGGGAGTTGGGGAGGAGAAGAAGAAGAAGAGGAAAAAGAAGAAGAGAAAAATAAAAAAAAGAAGGATGGCTGCGGCATGGGCTGCAGTGAGAAGGTGTGGGGTGTCCGGTAGGAGAAGGGAAGAAGAGGAGAAGAAGAAGGAGAAGAAGGAGAAGAAGAAGAAGAAGAGGAAGAGAAGAAGTAGAAGCGGGTGAAGAGGCAGCACCTCTGTTTCTTGCAAGAGGAAACAGAGGAGAGGAGGTGCTGTTCGTCGGGGAGAAGAAGGGGAGGAAGGAGAAGAAGAGAAGAAGAAGAAAGGAAGGAGAAGGAAGAGGAGAAGGGAAAGAAGTAGCTATGGCTGCGGCTGTGGCAGCTGCAGCTATGGCAGGGAAAGAGGAAGAGGAAGGAAGAAGCGAAGGAGAGGAAGAAGAGAAGGGGAAGAAGGGGCTGTGGCTGCGGCAATGGCAGCTGCAGTTGGAAGAGAAGAAGGAGAGGAAGATGAGCAGGGGAGGAAGAAGAGGCTGCGACTGCAGCAGTGCAACTGGGAAAGAAGAGAAGGAAAGGAAGAAGAAGAGAAAGTAAAAGGGAAGAAGAGAGGAAGAGGAGAAGGGGAGGCAACTGCGGCAGTGGCAGCTGCAGCTGGAAGAGAAGGAGAGGAAACAGAGCAGGGGAGGAAAAAGAGGTTGCGGCTGTGGTGGCTGCGACTGCGGTTGCGGCTGCGGTAGCTGCGGCAGCGGTGGTGGCTGCAGCAGCTGCTTTTGGAAAATAGAAAGAAAGGAAAGGGGGAAAAAAAAGGGGCTGTGGCCGTGATTGTGGCTGTGGTGGTGGCGGCTACATCTGCGGCAGCTGTGTTTGGGAAAGAAAAAGTAGGAACGAGAGAAGGGAGGAAGGAAGTAGTGCAGGGGAAGGGGCTGCGGTTGTGACAGTAGTGCAGGGGAAGGGGCTGCGGTTGTGACAGCAGCTACGATCGTGGCTACGACTGTGGTAGTGGCAATGGCGATGGCTACGATAGTTGCGTTTGAAAAAGAAAACGAAGGAATGAGAGTAAGAGAGAGCAGGTGACTATGCCTTTATGTTCTGCATGAGCTGTAGTTGTGGACGAAAAAGAGAAGACATGTAGAAAACGAAACAGGGAAAGGACATGGAGGAAAAGTAGAAGAATTTGGGTTGACACTTTCTTTGGATCTTCGGATCAAAATCTTTGAAAGGCAAGTGTTCTGATCCTTCCCCTTGCAAGCTTTCTAATCTTTCCTATTGCAAGTGTCCTGATCTTTCCTTATTGTAATTTTATCTCTACATTTGCTTTGAATATGAGGAACTTTGAATTGTTCTAGCCTTGTATTTGATATATCTCCTGTTTAGACGTAACGATTCAAATCTGTGCAACTTCTGAGATTCTGACCTTTTGATACCGAGCTGCCTATAAGTCTTTGTTGGAAACTCTGATTTGTTCAAAACTGATTTCATTGGAAACTAGACTCGTAGATCTTTCTTTTGATATATGGATTGAAAGATTTGGACTCCAAACACCTACCCAGTTATCTGTTGAATCTGACCTTATGAATTTTATCAAACAAAGATTTTGTTCTGCGACCCTTGTTTACCAAATTATTTGTAACTCTCTCTGTTGGACAGTTCAATTCATATGAAACTTGTTTTATCTGAAAGTAGATTGAAATATCTTTCCAATGATATATTTCTGAGTAAATTGGAGCACAATTGATAGTTTGAATCATTTGTTCAATGTGCCTCTTGAATTCTGCCAGAAATCGAGCTTTGGTCAATTTCGCATATTCTGGTTTCATTCCTTTGGAAATTGATATCCTTTAGCTTTCTTATTCAATTGAGCTTTATATTACTGCTTTGAATTCTTGTATGCTCTTGTCCTTAAAATTATTTGCATTCTTGAAAACTATTGTGTAACGTTTATGCTATATCGTATTGACTCATATAGGCACATGTATATCCCATTGTTTCGCATTTGCTTTCGATATGTGCCTATTCCAGTTTCATTCTTTGGGACATTGAATTCATCTAACCTTCTTATTTGAATTGAGTTATATATGATTGCTTTGAATCCTTGAATGCTCTTGCTTTCATTTCCTTTCAAATATGAATACAATTGTGAAAGATTATTGCTTACTTCGTATTGACTGTTAAAGGCACATGAACGTTTTATTGTTCTGCGTGTGCTTCCGATATGTGCTATTTATTGTTCATACTACCCTTTTATACTCTGGTGTTTGTGGGATTATTTGGACCTTTGCCAGAAATGGTAAAGGGTATGTGCTTAGAGCCCGCGATGCTCTAGATTATGTTTGGTGGTCATTCAGAAATGGATGGACCATATTATGTTTGGAATCCCACTTCATCTTCTATCTGTTTGATATGAAATTCAGAGCTGACCTAGTACTTGGGCAGGGTGAGAGGGCTCGAGTAGGAAAGGACTACCCATGGATGGAGTAGATCACGGCGTGGAGCCATCACTAAGTTAAACCTCACATGCACCATGCTAGGGTATGATGTCTGAGCTTCTGTTTCGTATTTTGTATTAATATGCTCCAAAATGTTTCCTATGTCATTGATATACTTCAAAATGCTTCGCATACTATTGATATGTTCCGAAATGTTCCATTTGTCATTGATATGCTCCAGAACATTTCATACTCTATTGATATGCTCCAATTACTCTATGCTCCATTTGCTATGCATTGATATGTTCTGAAATGTCCTATTTGCCATTGATATGCTCCAGAACATCTCGTATGCTATTGATATGCTTCAATTACTCTATGCTCCATCTGTTATGAACCAAATAGATTTTGAATGACATGACACATATGATTTTGTATCTAATGAGATGGTATCCTTGAGAATTCTTGTATTTTGCCTTGCATTATGATATCTTACTTGTTTGAAACCATATCTTTTGTTCTAAATATGCTTTGTCACTTACTGAGCTGTTTTTAGCTCACTCCGTTGTTATATAAATCTTTCAGGTCAAGTTGTCACTCTTTGAGATGTTTTGATTGTTAGGATCGGAGCGGCACTAAGAGGGGGGGGTGAATTAGTGCAGCGGATTAAAACTTTGGTTTTAGAAAATCTTTCGTACGATAAAAATGAAACTTGAAAAGCTTAACTTGAACTTGTGTTCGTAAACATGTGCAGCAAAGGTAATGAGGAAATAAAGCTCGTAAGAAGGTTTGCAGTAATGTAAATAGCGATAAGAAAATGCAAACCAGAGATCACGTCGATTTTACAGTGGTTCGGTCAAATGACCTACATCCACTTGCGAGGCCCCTCTTCGATGAGGCTCCCACCTTCCACTAGCAAATCTCTTGAAATGGAAGGGCAAATACCCCTCTTACAACCTTTTACAAGCAGTTCAACCTCTTACAAATTTTCAGTAAGAAAGAAGGAGGTGAACTCTCTAGCAAATTGAAAAACAAGACTTGCTAATACTTTCTAAGACTTTTCTCTCAAATAATTGCTTCTCAAAAGGTTGTATTCTCAGCTGAGACTTGAGGGGTATTTATAGGCCTCAAGAGGATTCAAATTTGGGCTCCAAAAATTTGAATTCTCTTATGTTCCCGATGCTGGCGGTGCCACCACCCAGCCAAGCGGTGCCACCGTCCAGCGCTCGGGTGCTGGGCGGTGCAACCGCCCAGCCCAGGAGGTGTCACCGCCCATGTCTCGGGTGCTGGGCGGCGCCACCGCCCAGCCTAGGCGGTGCCACCGCCTAGGCCAATTCAGCTCACTGGTTGGGCTCCAAACTTGGCCCAAACCAGTCCGAACTCGGGCCCAATTGGCCCCTACTTGGGTTATAGGATTAACACCTAATCCTAACCCTAATTAACATGCTAACTACGAATTAAAAGACATTTTCTAAGCTATTACAAAGTCCATAAGTCAAAACTTCTTCCGGCGAGCTTCCGGCGAACTTCCGACGGTCTTCCGATAAACTCTCGGAAACCATTATGTGGACTCCCGGCAAGCTCCTAGACTTCACGATTTGATCTTGGCGAGTTCCAACAAGCTTCTTCGGTAAGCTCCGATCTTTCTCGGTGAGCTCCGCGAACTTCCAACGAACCTTCCGGCGAGCTTCCGAAAAACCCTTCGGCAAGCTCCCTACTCATTCTCGGCTAGTTCCGGCAGCATTCCCGACGAACCTTCGGACTTCCGTCGAACTCTCGAACTCCCAACGAATCCTTCGCGCTTGACTCCAGCACTTTGTTTCGCTTTATGTCTTCATCGTTATCGTAGTTAATCCTGCACACACAAACCAAAACTCTACTCCGATCTAGACAATTATTATAACGCGAATTGACATTCTGTTGCCCGGCACGTCATTGGTTGGCGCTTCGTCCGATTCTTCGGTGCATCGTCCTCTCTTGCGACTGGTTGCCCAATCGGCGGTTGACCTCCGCAACCCCGATATCCTTGGCGCAATTTCGCTCTCCTTGGCCCGATGCCCGACGTCCGAAGCATTCAGCCATCCAATATCCTGACGTGATCTCTTCCGGCGCAACGTCAATTCCTCCTACGTCAACTGTCTAATCCTGATCGAGTAGACCTGCATCACTCAAAATGCAGTTTAAATTATAAACACATATCAAGTGGTTTCATCATCAAAATACGAGATTCAACATTGATTTGGGCTGAGGCAGTGGAGAGCTATTCAGAATTATGGTCAAGTCTTGTTAGTTATTATGTTATTGTTGTATAAGCATATTTTGTATGTAATGAAATGTTGTCGATGAATCGAAATGGATATACTGTGTAAAAGTGTTAGAAGATCTCTCTTATTTGGAATTTCGGAATGTTAAGTCTAGTTTATGATGATATGAACTTATGGTGAATAGTTGGAGTTCTGATTGTATAATTTATTTAGCTTGTGGATTTATAAATGTTGTTCATGTTTGTCAAGTTGGCTTGGGTTACCATAAATATGAATTATCGAGTGATGTGATATATTATTATAAACTGCACAGGTTTTATAGATGTGAATTTGATAAAATATTTTTTAGTGTCCTCAAATGTTAGTTTGGATCCTAAATTGGTTTGTGATGAAAATTTTAAAATCATCGATATTATTTGAGGGGCGTGACACTATTTAGCGATCGCTTCCATGAGTCACAACAGTTGTAGTCGTTGCCTTTCAGCCCTCAGCAGTAGTAATCCCTCCACGCAGAGACTGCAACAAGCATCGTTGCCTCTCACCAATGCCTCGTTCCGTAGTGTGACAAAGACAGAGCAACGCTGCCTTCCATCCATGCCATCGCAGCCATCGCAATGGCAAGCCCTTGGCGGTGTTGCCCCAGCCGCGCCACCATCGTTGCCTCCCAGCCCTCAGCAGTAGCGATCCCTCCACGCAGCGACCACAGCAAGCATCGTTGCCTCCTACGCAGCGAACACAGCTACATCCCCACATCCTCGCAGCAACCCTTCATTCCAATAGTACTACCACCGATTGCATCACAACAATAGCACCGAGTAGGATAGTGATTTATGCCCTAGTCTTGACACCAAAAATAGGAGTTGAGATTACTGATTTGTAGTCTTACAAAATGGTCACCGACAACTCAATGAAAGCACAAATGGAAGCATTGGAAATCAGAATGGAGAACCGGCTACAAGAAACACTTAATGATTTCAAAAAAAGCCTATTGGAGAGCCTCAGCAAATTTCAACAAGATGGGAGCTCAAGTTCTACGTTGCATAGACCTGAAAATACTAGAAAAGGGCCCCAAGATTGTGACACAATTTGCTCATACATGAAGGTGGATGGACAGCTCACCAAAATTTGTCAGAATTCTACAGTGTTGGAATATCAGAGTAGGTTTGAAAGATTGTCAAATCAAGCTAGAGATTGGTCGGAATGACAACTTCTGGATACATTTATTGAAGGGCTTATTCCAGAGATCCGGTGTGAAGTTAATGCTCGTCAACCCCGCACTATGATAGCTGCGATCTCATTTGCACATCTACATGAGAAAAAAATCAACAGGGAAAATCATGGAAACAAAAGTGACAACCACTAGATGATTAGTAAGCCACCCACCATATTTATTCCCAACCAAAGCCTTGACACCCGAGGACTAACCCAAGAAAAACTCAAGAAAAATTCAGCAAAGGGTTTGTACTATGATGAAAAATGGAGTATGGAGCACCGATGTAAACAAGGGCAACTTTTGATGATTGAACCAATTGGAGAGGAGCCAAAAGCTAAGAATGTGGACTCCGATCATGAAGGTATAAATTCTAATGAAGACGTTGAACCTACCGTACATACAATGCATACATTAGCCGACTACTCTAACCCGCAAACTATGGAAGTTGGCGGAACTCTAGAGCATCAGCCTATTATAGTTTTGATTGATACTGATAGCACTAACAATTTTATGGACAATGAGACTATTGACCGATTGGCCCACCATATTGAAGACTATGACATATTCGACGTAAAGATCGTTGATGGACGGATTTTCACTTGTGATAGCAAAGATTCAAAGATTAAATTGATTATACAGGGCCAGAAGTTTTATGCAATGATTACTACACTGAAAGAGAGACTTGTTGCTTACACTATAAAAAAGTGGAGACCATACTTACTTGATCAACGGGTTGTGATGCGTTATAGATAGTCTATGGCTAAAGTGCTGAAAGAAAAGCTCCCCGAGATTGATGCTGCTCAGCCTTGAGGACAAGGCTGATTTGAAGAGGGAGGAACTGCTAGGACCCTTTGAATAATGTTTATCGAGTCTGTTTAGTCCAGTTGTTTATTGAGTCGGTTTGGTTCAGTTAGAGTCAAGTAGAGGTTTATTTAATATTTATTTATTATTAGAATTCAAGTCCTGATGGACTCTGGGTGGAACTCTATAAATAGGGATGTAACTGCTTCTTTTCAGTTATCTATAAAAAATACTATTCTATCTTTTAACAAACCCTAGGAGGCCGATCCCCTTGAAGCGATCAAGGAGGCCGATCCCCTCGAAGTGATCATCCCCTTTCTCTTCTTCTTTTTTACGATAAGACTTTAGGGTCTTATCATTTGGTATCAAAGCGACGATAAGACCTTTAGGGTCTTATTATTTGGTATCATAGCCTACGATAAGACTTTAGAGTCTTATCACATAGTGCAAATATGACATAGTGCAAATATGGCAATCATAGCAATTCTATCACCAATTTATCATATATTTCGATGCAAGCTTTTGATATCTCAACATAATTCAAATTTAAGTATGGCACTCATAGCATCAATTCATATAGCATTAAATTCAAATATGGCACTCATAGCATCAATTCATATATTTCTCATTCAAATATAGCACTCATAGTATCAATTTATATATTTCTCCCCCTTTGTCATCAACAAAAAGGAAAACGATATAGGCAAATTTTAACTAGGTTTATGTCATATTTCAACAATGAGTGATAGAATACCAATTATACAAACATCTTAAAGAAAACATGACATGGAGGTAACTTTCATTACTACTTCCTCTTTATTTGTTATTATCTTTTTGCAAAAAGGAGGAAAGCCATTTGTGAGCTTACTCGAATGAAGTTAACATTAATAAGATATTAAAGCACGCTTCATTTTTACAAGGATCAAGATATGTGTATGAATCAAATCCTTCCAAGTAAAACTATTTCTCAAAAGATATAAGAAGGAATCATCAAATCAATTTCTCGAAAGATATTTTTCACATAATAAGTCTACGAGAGATGCATTTTCTAGTTGATTTCATATGTCAAAAATCAATAATGTGAATCAAACTCGATATGACATATGTTTATTAAGTTCGGAAGATAATAATGTATCGAGAAGATCTGAAAATGAAATTTAACACCTTCATGCATTCGGACAAAGTTTTGCTATAGATTTTCAAATTCAATCATGAAGATAAAACATGCTTATTATCATGGAAATTTTTGTATCCAAAACACATAATTTTCAACATATTCTTACTTTTGCTTGACTTATCAATGGAAATTTTTATTTCTTCTTTAAAAGCAAATTATAGTGTTAGGCAAGGAGACCCTATCTCCTTTCCTGTATATCTCTCTCGATGGCTCGAGCTCTACTCAACTAATTAATTTTGTTGCTAGAAATAAACAATTTTGGACCTAATTTTAAGCTTAGCCATGTTATTTATTGGCGATATCCTCGTTTTCATGCATATGAATGTCTAACCAATCACTGTATTGGCCCTTAAAAAATCCACCAGATCACATATTTGTTCCCCTTTAGGATTCCATG